>NC_056734.1:708104639-708404639 GCF_019279795.1 Protopterus annectens
AATAATGTGTTGTGAAGCCAATTAGAGAAGATTACGTGTCAAGTGGACACGTGTGTGAAATGGACAGCTATGTATGGGTTGAAATTTTTTTGTTAACAGATTGCCTTTTTTTTAAGGTGAGAGGGGGATATTGGGGAAGGATAGTAGGTATATTTGGGGAGGTAAGGTAGGAAGACAGACAAGACAGCATACAGGGGCAGTATATGACATGTGGGGAGTAAACACCTTGGATGGGGAGGGGTGATTGGTAATCGGAAGCCCAAGAGCCCCCAAATGGATACAGTGTGACTGAGGTCCGCACCCATGGGCTGTCACCACTACACCTTCACGGCCCCAAAGGTGGCTGTACTGGGGACTGAGCAGGAGGGGCAGGCTGACCCTCTAAATGCGCCATACAGCTCTCAAGCTGGCATAGCAGATCTCCAAATTCCTTGTGGAGCTCGCTACACATCAGACCCCGGACCTGGCTTCAAGTGACAGGATCCTGTCTGTGCCCACACCGAGGGGGGTGAGCCCCATCCCCTGAGGTGGTTCCACCTGAGGGTGGTGCAGGACTAGCAGATGAGTAGGTCCCGGGGTGGGTCTCAGATGTGCTGGGGCCTGGTGCCATGGCCAGATGAGCCGGGAGAGGTAGATCCACTGGGATCAGCCTTCCCTGACCTGCTATGGTGCTGCAGTTTTAGAACATATGTTGGTTAGTAATGGTAAACACATTCCAGGATTAACTATAACAGCATGTATGAGTATTCCTATTAACCCAATATAACAAGTTTAGTACATTTGCATAGCAAACAGAACACATGCATATATGGAGCCACAGTGGGCAATACACCAGCATGCAAGTTACGTTGATAGCAACAGGCCTCCAATGATGGTATTTGAACAGGGAACATTAATTGGAATACATTTCAATGTTTTTAGAACAGGACACATGTCCCAACAGTAGGTTTGGTGGAAAACATACCCATTCATTTATGAGTTTAGATTATTGATGAAGATAAGGTGTGGGGGTGGGGAGAGAGAGAGAGAGAGAGAGAGAGATGCAGTTAACAAATGTAGATTCTTGCAGTGGTCACAGCTTTAATGATCATTGCTGTACTTATTACTCCACAGATATTATTACAACTATAGTCTTGGGTTGGGCAGTGGTATGTTTGTACACAGTATAATTACAGCAATCTTATAGCTACTTTATACTTTCTCTTACCTGGTAGACCCATAGAAGGAATGTTTGTTAATACTACATGACTGTTTCTACCCATATTCCCATAGTCAGGATTACATATGTGCACTCATACTGTGTGTGTGTGTGTGCGTGTGTGTTTGTGTGTGTGCTACTGACATACTCTGCCTTAATTTCTATCGGTCACCCTGGTTGTTGGTAGCAGGGACCTGTAGCTGTGACAGCATGACACTTTTGAATATTTCTTGGGGGAGATCCCTTGGTGTATGTACTTATCTTCCAGTCATTTGCAGACTTGGGGTAGGACCATGGGTGTTGGACACAGTATAACTACAGCCTTCTTATAGCTACTTTATACCTTATCTTACCTGGAAGACCTGTGGAGGGAATGTTTGTTATTACTACCTAACTGCTTCTACACATTTTCACAAAATCCTAGTTGAAATTATGCATACAGCGTATTACCACTCCCGGGATTCGAACCATGGCTGTTTCTGCTAAAAATGTAACAAGTGTGTGTTTCATCACAGTGAGCTATTAATAAACTGCTGTCTTTTTCTTGAATGATTTCTTTCTCATTCTCTCTTTTTTCAAAGAAAACCAAGTCAGTCCAAAAGGAAACCACAAAGCAGCGTTTTAATAAATCAAAGTAAAACAGAGAATGGTTAATCACTTTCATCTGTCAAATCAGACATCTTCAGAACCACCCATATTAACCTCAAAGTTCTACTTAAAAACATTCAAAGAATCATGCCCCTCAACAACAACCAGTGCATTTAAAGAAACATGCTTGCAATAAATACATGTGAATAATTAAGATAATTTTAAAATAGTTAAAAAAAGTTAAAAACAATTACATTTCCAAAGAGAAGGCCTTTGGAAATGTAATTTATTTTAACTATTTTTATGACCTATATGAGAATATTACTGTAATATTGTCTGCTTTATTCAGTAGAAACCATACCCATTTTTAATAATGCCAGGTGACATTCTACTCCTTTATATTTATTTGGTATGAATAGTACAAGCTAGAGTGTTACTCACCAGCCTCACTATGCAGCCTTTGCAATCTGCTGGCATGGTCTTCCTGGTTTGCAACCCACTCAGCTGGAGCTGTAGTGAAAATAGAGAAACATTTATGCATACCTATCCATCACATACATAGGCTGGACTTTGGTAAACAGTTATTGCTATGAATACTTACACACTGCTGGGACATCACCCCTCTGTCTTGCTTCTTGGACCCACTGTTCCAAGAGCTCCTTCTTCCTCTACTTCAAGTCGGCATAGTGATGCTGGACCTGCTCACCGGTCCGAGGGATACCAGTAGCACTGGTGAGATCACAGGTGAGACTTTCCCTGGTTTCCGCTTTGTATTGGGAGCCCTGGTACTGGTCCTGCAACAGGCTCACGTCATGTTTTTTTACAAGGAGTCCTACCATGACCTTGGACTCCTGTATGCCCCAGCACTGTGCCCAAAAGTGCATGCTGTCTCCAGCACCTGCCGTACTGCCTACAGTGGGGAGCTACAACCAGTTATGAGCTGTATTCCCACCTGCGAGGTTTAAATATGGCCAATTTTCCACCCTTTGCCGTGATTGGACAGTTTGAAATATGCTGAGCTAAGCTAAGCTACGGGCAAGCCTGCTAGCTAAGTTTGGCAGTGCTTAAATGGGCAGGTTCAGCACTGCTTACCAATGGGCAAATCCACTTAGCTGGGTTACTCATTGCTTAGCATTCATATTTACACAAGGCTTACACCCGGTCAGCATAGCTGTGTAATGCTTAGCATTACTTATGTTTTTTTTTGGACTACCACCTGTATGGGATTGATTCATCATTCATTTCATATTATACATTTGTTTACCTTCCCTGACATCCCCCAATGTGCTTTCATTACATTTATTCTTGCGTGACTATACTGTTTGGGGCACTTGTGTTTATATGGGGGTTTCACAACTTTATTACACTGACGCCTCACATCTGGGCCTAATACACTACTCTGGTTGAGAAATATAAGTTACTTCCTACATAAATATACAAATAAATTAAAATTGTAATGATTTTACGTGCAAAATTGAAATGGCATGGGCGAGGCTCAAACCATGAATGCCTACATACAAGGCATGCACTCTACCTGCTACACTATTGCACTGCTGAGTATGTTGGATGTCTATTGCTATTTAACTTACCATGCCATTTGGGCTTAGTATAGCTAAGCAATGGGTACACTTGCAAAGCTATGCTTAAACTTTAATGCATATGTGAAAAAAAAATGTATTTGTTGGATGCTGTGCTTGCAAATGTTGATGACATATAACTTTTCACAGTATGTCCGGATATTTGCATTATATTCTTGGTCCACTTTTCATAAACTTGTGGCTCTTTGGCACATTATTTCAGACTGAAGTTTGACAGCAATGACAGACATTTGCAGACAGACATTTGCATTTTATACTTCATACCCTTCAGAAAGTTCCTGCTAATGCTAAACCTGTTATTCTATCAACTTTCTAAGTTTGTAATGGCAATTGTCCTTTCTGGCTTTGTCCAGATTTCTTACTCTAATAGGTTGAGAGGTGTAACGAGCGATCTTGCTCTTTTTAAATTGCCGTATGGCAGTTCTGGTGTGGAGGGGGCATGTGTATTGTGAGATCATTGCTCTGAAAAAAGCCCCCTGAGCTCGTACATATCCCCATGTATGTTTTACAGCACGGCAGTATGCCTTCATGCATATTCATGATGCGCTGCCATGCTGCATAGCAGGGGTGTAGCTAGGATTTTCAAATTTGTACTCACAGCTCTCAAACTGCTACCCCCCTCCCCAGCCAAGCTACGGCCATTCTCGTAATTCACGGTTCGCTCTTTTAGTGCCAATGAAGAGGCATTCGCTGTAATGCCTGTTCAGTAATATAATGTAAATTCACTCAAACTCTGTTCCTTGAATTGAAAATTAACCTGAAATGTCAGTTCTTTGAAAAATGCAGCATGGTAGTTGGGGTAGAGAATTTATGCTTTTGTTTTCTGTAACTAAGGTACAGGTTTTGAGCTTGAGTAAATTACTAACCACCTGCTACCCCTAACTAAGATGTTTCATTCACACACACACCCCTACCTACCTCTTAGTGCAAGAAATATAGACAAAGCCTAAAATAAACAGGGACAGATATTAAATAATGCTCGCGTGAACTTAGAAAGTTGCTAGAATAACAGGATTTGTGCTAGTATAAGAAAGTTGCTAGAATAACAGGATTTGTGCTAGTATGAATTTTTCTAAAGGACATGAAGTCTGAAACTCAAATGTCTGTCATTATTTAGCAACTTCAGTCTTCAATGATTTTCTAGAAAAATCACAAAGTTTATGAGGAACAGAAAAAATATGGGGCAATAATCTGGACATTCTGCAAAATTTGGACAGTTGAGAGGTATGCTACCTAACACACACACACACACACACACACACACACACACACACACACACACACACACACACACACACACACACACACACACACACCTCTCAACCTCTTAGAGCAACAAACTCAAATAAAACTGAGGCAAAGGCCCAAATATAAGGACTTTTTTTTAAATATTGCTCTTATAAACTTAGAAAGATAATAGAATAGTAGTAGGTCTTGCATTAGTACGAATTTTCTGAAAGGTATGAAATCTGAAACTCAAATGTCTGCCATTATTTTCTAACTTCAGTCTTTAACAATTTGCCACTAATTTGCCAGAAAACTGCAATTTTATGAAAAACGGACCAAAAATGTGATGCAAAAATATAAAATTGCCAGACAATACAGCTGGGAACCTGTCAAAGAAGGGACACCATTTTAATATGAGCACAGTTAACTTAGAGCAACTGACAAAATTAGAGAATCTACATGCATTTCTGAAATAAAAGTAATGTATAACTCTGATCATTACAGTTATTTATAATTGTAAACCCTCCACGTTTTCTTCCAAAATTGCTATTTTGCGGAGAGATTATTAGGGGGAGAGCAACATTTTGAGCCAAAATTGGGGACAGTTGAGAGGTTTGGATATTCCTAATTCTATAAAGTGATTTATTTGCACATACCTCTCAACCTCTTAATGCAGGAAATCTGGACAAGGCCAAATATATTGGGGGAACATACAAACAGTACTAAAAATTGACCTTGTATAAACTTAAGACAGTTGCTAGAATATCAGGTCTTGCTTTAGCATGCATTTTTCTGAAGATTATGACGTCTGAAACTTAACATCGGTCATTATTTAATGACTTCATTCCCAAATGATTTGCCAGAAAAAGTTTTATTTTGCATTTTACAGCATGAACACCAATAAATATCTGCTAAACAAAGCAATGCAGTCTCACAATGAAACTAGACTTAGCATTAAAACTTCTCTGCCCTTGAAACTCACATTCATTGAAACAGCATTGAAACCCACATTCAAAGAAAATACATTTTGCCAGTGGCAGATAAAGATTAACTTTGGGCTGTTTTCAAATCATAGGCCCCTTGCACATGAAACATACACGTGCTCTTTGATACACCTTCCATCATAAAAGTCTACTCAAACTTCTACAGTCCACCACTATCAGTAAATATGCACAATCTCTGAACTAGTAAAAGCCATCTACATAATTCCACATTAGAGAAATCTGTAACTAATGAAGAGGCTGCTGCTAGCAAACAACTTTATATTTCATGGTTTCATCTACAAATAATGTGCCTGTTGCCCTTGAGGAATAAATTGCCTATGTTGCATTAAAAACAATGATGCACTAGTAATATTGCAATAGGGAATGAATGGCAAACTGATAACAGGTTCATCGTTACTATTACTACTAGATATCTACGCCAAAACAGACTACAGCATCCACCCCCCTTTACAACACAGTACAGTATCAGCAATGCATCTACTTACTGTGGGAGAAGAACCCACAGCCTTCTGCATCAAAAGCAAGTACACTACCTGTTGTGCTATTAACAGTACAAGCAGACTCTGTATAAGCAGCACTAAACTTAAGTTCCCCTGCAGCTCTCAGCTCCTTGTAAAATGTTGACACTCAGCTGTATCTCTGAACTTTGCAGCACAAGAAATCTGGAAAAATCCAACATTTATTGGGGGGGGGGGCAAAAACCCAAAAAACAGGGACACATTTTAAGCATTGCTTGTATAATTTTGAAAGGTTGCTAGAATAAAATGCTGTGTTATCACCATACATATATTGAACCCAGAACCATATGCACTATTGTCAGTGCAACATACCACTATGCTAAATCATCCGTTTGAAAAATAGGAAGACAAACTTAATGGCTATCATTTAGATAGCTCTCAACCTCTTAGCACAAAAAACCTGGACAAACAAAGCCAATAATGAGGGAATACAAATTAATTTCTCACTTCACACCTTATCACAAAAAATCTGGACAAACTTCAAAAACAATAATGGGAGAAATGCAACTTCAGTTCTCACCATAGCTCACAACCATTAGAAATGCAAATCTGAACAAAGTTCAGAAATGGTGGTGGTTAGGGACTTTAGGCTGTTCTTACCCTGAAGCAAAGGTACAGGGTTTGAGCCTGAATACCTATAGCCAGCAGGTGTAGTATGTGGGGGTGTGCACACACACACACACACACACACACAGCCTTTCAAATGCACTTGCACACACAGCCTTTCAAATGCACTTACACACACACACACACACACACACACACACAGCCTTTCAAATGCACTTACACACACACACACACACACACACACACACAGCCTTTTAAATGCACTTACACACACACACACACACACACACACACACACACACACACACACACACACACACACACAGCCTTTCAAATGCACTTACACACACACACACAGCCTTTCAAATGCACTTACACACACACAGCCTTTCAAATGCACTTACACACACACACAGCCTTTCAAATGCACTTACATACACACACACACACACACAGCCTTTCAAATGCACTTACACACACACACACACAGCCTTTCAAATGCACTTACATACACACACAGCCTTTCAAATGCACTTACACACACACACACACACACACACACACACACACACAGCCTTTCAAATGCACTTACACACACAGCCTTTCAAATACACTTACACACACACACACACACACACACACACACACACACACACACAGCCTTTCAAATGCACTTACACACACAAAGCCTTTCAAATGCACTTACACACACACACACACACAGCCTTTCAAATGCACTTACACACACACACACAGCCTTTCAAATGCACTTACACACATACACACACACACAGCCTTTCAAATGCACTTACACACACACACAGCCTTTCAAATGCACTTACACACACACAGCCTTCCAAATGCACTTACACACACACAGCCTTCCAAATGCACTTACACACACACACACACACAGCCTTCCAAATACACTTACTTCAAAAACACGCCCTTGCCTACACACACTTCAAACGTTGCCTTCCAAATGCACTTACTTCAAAAACGCGCCCTTGCCTTCCGATAATCATCCGAACGCCCTACACACTTCAAATGTTGCCTTGCCTTCAAAAACGCGCCCTTGCCTTCCTTCCGATAATCCTTGTCTTCCAGTTTCCCGCTCGCGAAACCATTGCTTGCCTTCCAACTCAGATTGCTTCCCGCTCGCAGCCAGCCGGACATGATGTGAGCTCACTTCCGACTGGCTGGTATGCTCCTTAAAGGAGTCAACACCCTTTAAATACGTACGTTTTTTTTTTTTTTTTCAAAAAAGCTACCCCCCTTCTACAAAAGTTGTACTGAAATCAGTACAGTGCGTATGCCTCCCGACATCCCTGCTGCATAGGAACGGTCCCTTCCATGCAGGAATAAGTTATTCCTGCACGGACGTTTGCTGAATCCAGGGGAATATCTCTGCTTAAACAGTAATGTCTTATTTTTTTCTCAAATTGTTTTTATAATTTTCCTTTTTCATATCATAATGCCCTCTTGATTTCATCACTAAATTATCCAATACATTCCCATGCATCTTTCCATACTTTACTTTTTCTTCTTTTCTTTCATAATCCTGCCTTTGAATAAAACACTTTCTATATTTCTTTTTAAATTCAATCTGCCATAAAGACCAGTTTTTATAAAGGTTTTTCATGGTTATATGATGCTTTCATAACTGCAGTGCTTCTCACACTCCAAATTTATCTTTTAATTTCTCATTTATTCTTTTTATTGCCTTTTTTATTTTAATACACTCTCTTTCTTCCATCAACTCCACCCATTTTTTTCTAAATAATCTGAGGATCCTTTCTCTATTGTATCACCATCTGCTACTCCCAAACCTTCTGATAGTACAAAATAATCAATTTCAGATCTAATTGCCCCTCTTCTATAAGTCCACTAACTTTTGTTTGTTCCACACAGCTAACTTATGGCATTTTATCACTTCTTGTATTAGTTTAATATCTTTCCCTTTCTTTTTACATTTTCCTTGTCAATCACAATAAAAGTCCCCTGGAATAATAGTTTTCATGTTAATCACCACATAATGTAATACTTAGCAAAACACATTTTCTCTTTCCTTGCCATTTGTATATGATTAAAATCCTATATATAATTCTGTAAACATATTCTCTCTACCACACATCCATAGTAGTTAACCTTACTCTTACCAATGTTACATGAAATATTTATACTGTTTTTTTTACACAGTACAACTACTTCAGAACAACATTCACTTCTTAAATTCCACACTAGTTTTACACCTCACAATTTTTTATTTGCAATTTTTCTTCATGTGTCAGGAATCTGATATCCGATATAAGAATAATATCTACATCACATTTAGGACACCATTCCAGTATCTCTGTCCTTATAATATTAATAATACTGTTCACATTTGCTCGTCACACATACCATAGAACCTATCACAGTTCTGTTCCTAACATCCTTTACACTTCCTTCACAAACATGTGACTTGTTACTTTCAGTTTTTTCTTCATTTTCAACACTATCGGTATAATTACCTTCATCCTCCTGAAATATAACATTTTTCTCTAAATCATCTTTTTTACTTCATCTTGTTTTTCATTAACATCTTTCCTTCCTACTTCCTCATTACTTTTCGAGCATTACAATATTTTCTTCATCATCCTGCTGACATTATATTGCTTTTTCCTTTCACAGTCAAATCAAAAATACCCTTTACTTTTTGCATATTCTACATTGCTTTTCATGCTTACTCATCAAATGACCTTTTTCATGCATTGATTAGATCCTATTTTGAACAGCCATTTATCAGATGATGAAATCCCGACATACCTAATTGTTCATCTGTAACCATCTGCATGTGTAACACTGGTAAATGCTGTTGCACATCTTTTTCATATTTTAACATAACATCCAATGCCCGTTCCCCATTCCAAATACCTCTCTCATCTTTAATTTTAACAATATCAGAAAGAAACTGAATAACACATACATGAAAAAATATTTTAACATCTTTTAACTCAATTTTATCAGTACAAAATTGAGCAAATACTTTTTTTTTTAATTGAGTCCCTTGCCCAGAAAATATAAATTCATTCCTTGGGTTAAATTCTTTTTTTTACAATTAAACAAAAATGTTTCCATTAAGTGTTTGTCTCAATGTTAAGTCACAAAACGTTTCTATTTCCCAAATAAGTCAAGGAGCTGATGTTTTTGCTTCAAAACCAAAAGGTAACACTAAATTACTCCTTGTAAAATATCTGTGTATTATTTCTTCTTTCTTATCCTAACAACAAACCTTTTATTCTTTTTAATAAAGTTTACAATACCTTTTGTTCTTCCATCTGCATCAACATATGATTTTCCAGATCATAAGTGGCCACATAGGGATGTGGACACTGACATCAGTGGTACTTGTATGCAGAGGTAGACCAGACATTTTACCAGTAGATATCACCATTTGTGGGCATGCATGGAGGATACACAGCATACATAAATGAGGGGAAACAAGATTATTATTATTACAGTATTAGTATTACATAATTATACAATGAATCATCGAACTGGATTTACTGGTGTCACTTAGAGGATAGTGATAGGCCCCATACTATAGTCTCAATCAGACAAGCTACATGGCTTTGCTCATGACAAATAACATATGTCTACATGCGGAGACCTATGGAAGGGGACATATGGAAGGGAATCACCACATGGTGTGGAGCTGCTTGTGGCAGCTCTCAACATTGCTATACATACATGGAAGGGCAACCATATACTATTCCACCACAGACCAAGAGAAGGGAGGTGAAATGCTGGAGACAAACTGTTAATCTGCAAGAGGTTTGTATCATACCTTTTAGGTTGGCATCTGATATAAGTATTATGTAATCAGATAAAAATAGTTTCCACTTCTTGGGAGCAACACTACTACAAAACACTGCTGATGTTTTCAGCAGTATGCTACTACCAGCACTACTTTAATATGCTGCTGAAATATAAGGTGATCTGTATTAATGAGGTTCATGCCCAGCTTCTGCATCCAGTGCAGAATAATCTGGCTAGAGTGAAAAGCCATTCATGGCATGGACTTCATGGAGCACAGACTTTACAAAGTTAAAGGCAATCTTCTCAAAATCCCTAAAGCTACACTGTTTAGAATAGGACAATCCCCTTCTTCCTCGTTTATGGCCAGTAAATAGGTAAAGATGTTATCATATACAACTTGAACTTCAAAGGTCATTAATTGAAATAACAATGTCCCATGCTTCATGTTAGTCCCACTCTCAAGGTATCCATAGTTGCTGTACAGATGCATACACACAATTATCCATATGAGGAAGGTGCCTCCACCAACCACTACAGGGCTGCATTCAAGGCAGCTGACATTGTCCAAAGTCATCAAGAGGCAAATATAGTTCCTGTCACCATCCATCTCTCAGTGCCACAAGATAAAGCTTCCATTCCTTAGCTCTGTGTCCTCATCAAAACCTTCCCCTTTCATCTCATGTGTCATAAAGGGTTGCTGTTAAGTGCTTGTATGAGGTAGGTGCTGCAAATACTAAACACTGTAGTTCTGTCTGCACATTAGTACAGTATTGGCTAGAATGTTGTTGTCAGGTACTCACCTCCTCCTTTATGGCAGTTACAAGCCCTGACATTTCATCTTTCCTGGATATGGAAGGATGCTGGTGTGCCTTTGATTTCTGAAGCCCAGCACCTGCTTCACTATTCATGTCATTTTCCCAGACCCTAAATTCATTCATTTGTTAATCCACACAGCCCTAGCATATCCTTTCATTAATAGTCCTTTTGTTGTGAAATCTGTTTCCATCAAAAACTAGCATATTCTTGTTGCAGTGTGCCAATTCAGTATTATAAATGTGCACCCTGCTCTCTTTTGGCAAGTCCATTACTTCTCTGGATTCTACTTTGCTGTCTCTAATGACCATAGCCTTACACAGCAATGCATTTCAACTATGGTTTAGGGGTAGCATACTATCTAGTTCTCTAATGTGTTCTCTCTCATGAGAACATCTCTTCTGTCATCATGTGTAGCTATACCCATCAGCTTCTTTATTGACTACCTTCACCAAGTAATTATTATTGCTAAGATATGTTCTTACTAACTTGCAACTTGGCAGCTCATAGTAGACCAATGTGTTTGTCAGTACCATGTAATACAGGGGCTTGTCCTTCCTTCCATCCATCCATCCATCCATCCATCTATCCATCCATCCATCCATCCATCCATCCATCCATCCATCCATCCATCCATCCATCCATCCATCCACCCACCCACAACCCGTTTCCCACTTAATAATACATTATTATAATGGAATGGTACCATATATCGCAGCTTGAATGCTGCATTTAAAATACCCCATTTTAACAGGCAACCCATACTTCTCAACCTCTTAGTGCAAGAAATCTGGGCAAAGGCTGTCAAAAATGGGGGGACAATGGGCCAAAAATAGGGACATATTTTAAGTATTGCTTTTATAAACTTAGAAAGTTGCTAGAATAACTGGGTTTGTTTCAGTATACATTTTTCTGAAGGATATGAAGTCTGAAACTAGAATGTATGTCATTATTTACTGACATAAATCATCAGATCATCACAGTGATTTACCAGAATAATACAAATTTTATGTGGAACGGACCAAAAATATGAGCCTAAAATCTGAACATTCTGTGAATATCTGGGCGGTTGAGAGGTATGATGCAAAACAATATATTTCATGATATTTACAATATACAGGTAAGTATTTTCATTTTCAATCAGCAAAAATCATACTTAAAGCTCCACACTACCTTCATATTTGGTAAGAAGTTTATATTTTTTGATAATTTAAAAATAAGATGTGTTTCATAGCCTGTATATCTTTCTTTTGTTGCCTTTTTTATATGACCCTCCATTATGTAAATGTACGCACTGAGTGGCTCAGAGATGGTGGTAAGTGTGCAGAATCTCATTGTAGTTTATTGGCCATTTGGGTAGTTTTTCCATCTCTTTCAACTTCTGGTTTAAAAGCCCGTGTTTGCACTTGTTTCCCAACATCCTGTAACTAGTCTAGTCCAGATACAGATTTGCTGCATCCAGGATTGTTTGTAAGCTTCTGAGCCCCCCAAGCCTTTCTGTGTTGGAGGGAAGCCTGCTAGTTTATCAGCGGGAGTGGTAAGCACTAGGTAACCTATATACCACATAAGGAGTGTTTTCTGGCTCAGAAATTATAGATACTGGCCGTTTGGGGAGTATTTCCATCTCTCTCTCAACTTCCTGATTTCAAAGCCCACATTTGCACTTGTTTCCCCCCTTTCCTGTAACTAGTCTAGTCCAGATACAGGTTTGCTGTATCCAGGACTGTTTGTAAGCTCCTAAGCCCCCCAAGCCTTTTTGTGTTGGAGGGAAGCCTGCTAGCTTATCAGTGGGAGTGGTAAGCACTAGGTAACCTATCTACCACATGGTGGTTTCTGGCTCAGAAATTGTAATTATTGGCCGTTTGGGCAATTTTTCCATCTCTTTCAACTTTCTGATTTAAAAGCCTGCATTTGCACTTGTTTCTTTCCTGTAACTAGTCTAGTCCATATACAGATTCTTAGTTTTAGCCCTTGACTTTGCTTATTCATGCTCAGCACTTGTTCAGAACTTGTTGTAAGCACTAAATATGCTACAAATTACTACAGCACTCAACCTTCCTCATTACCTAGAGGAAAACAGTTTTTGTACTTACTTTCCTCACTTGCTGAGAGAAAAATAGCTCTTGTACTCACTTTCCTCACTTACCTAGAGGAAAATAGTTTTTATTCAGGCATGTCCAAGGGTCAGCTCCCAGTGTTTTCTCCTGTCTATTTGATGAATCTGGGCATCATGGGGCAGTGTAGCAATTGCCTCAATTATACAGACAGCCCTCTCCTCTGACTACCGAACACTACAACCTGTGAGAGATGCACTTATCTTGCCAAACTGGAGGTTAAGCTGTCTCCAACCAAGACTGAACTTGACAGTCAAGAGGAGAAGGTAAACACTTGCACCACACCACACTCATCACATAGTCCCACTAAATCTACACCACCAAAATCCACACATAGAAACACAAAAACATTCAAGGAGGCTCTCCATAATAATCTGCTCAAGCAACAGAGACCTCCAAGGCAGAAACACAAGCAACCTCCACCCCCCAACACAACCCAAATGACACATAGCCCACAGACTCTGTGTGCCACTCAACCACAGCCCATAAGACAAAACAACATACCCAACACACTAGTCATAGGTGACTCTATAGTCAGGCATACTGATCTCCCACTCACCAGGCTAAACAAGGAGAATGTTACTGTTAGCTGCCTGTCAGGTGCCAGGATCCGCCACATAACCCACGCTCTCAGGTCACTCCACAGCAAGTACAAATATGACTCTGTCATTGTCCATGTGTGTGTGAACGACCTGAGGCATACCTCCCTGGACTACATGAAAAGAGACATGGAAGAGCTTTCCGATCTTGTAGCCCAGGCAGGTATGACCTTAGCCCTGAGTATCAATGGCAGAATGATACCGCAGTACAAGGACAAAATGATTGACTTCAACAATTGGCTAAGCTTCTGGTGTCATTCTAAGGGGATCCAGTATCTGTCTGCCTGGGACGACATGGTCGACAGACCACGATGCTTTGCCAGAGATGGCCTGCACCTGCTGCTCCTGGGATTCCGGATGCTGGCTAAGGCTCCTGCCGCCCCTATAGTACCTTTTTTAGGCACAGTTCAAATGACAAATTCACCACCTTAACATGAATAGGCAATCAAAAACTCAGGATAATGCTACTCAGTGCTAGAAGTCTAAATCTCAAAATGCACTCACTCGAGGCACTCCTTAAAATTGAGAACATCAATATCATCGATATCTGTGCAGTGACTGAGACCTGGTCCAAGGCTCCAGAGAGCACCCCTGCACTACCAGGCTATAACTCATACCACATTTTTTGGCTATATAACCTGGACCGGAACACCAAAGGCGGAAGTGTGTCCATATTCATTAAGGATATCCACACCTCCAGGCTAGTTGCTCAGTATAATGCATCCGAGGTAATCCAAGTGCAACTAACACTGGGCAAAACTGCAATCCAAATTGTAGCTTGCTACAGATCCCTCACCATGCCCCAGGATTCCCACTCCTCTTTTCTTGATATACTGGAAAATATTAGGGTTCAACCAAACACCCTAATAATGGGCGATTTCAACTACCCCACCATTAACTGGGAAAACTACTCTCATGTACCAACTCCTTCACTCAACAATTTATGGAATTCATAAATTCCAATGCCCTGGATCAACTTATCCACACCCCCACCAGGGGCAACAATATCCTAGACCTAGCCATTACCAACATGAGTGACCGGTGTTCATGACCTTAAGTCAACTCCTCCTTGGTCCGATCCGACAATAAGCTAATCACCATAGATATCTGCACCCCCCCCCCCCCATTAAGGAAACCAAGGTAAAACATTTCTCCAAAGCCAACTTCATGCTTCTTAAAACAGAAGTGGCGAACTTCTTGACACACATGCAGATGGACAATACAGTTACGACTGCTGAATCCTACACAAATACACTCTATAAGCACTTACACAAGTGCATGGATCATGCTGTCCCAGACAGAACCAAGACACTATCCTCCAAAAAAAGGAAGCCAATCTGGCGGTCCCCTGACATAAACAAACTGTACAACAGAAGGAAGAAACTGTTACAAAAGAGAGTAAAATCCCATGAGTGGAAGAGCTCCCTGGTCAGCCTCAGTAAGAAGCTGAGATCCTTTATAAGATCCTCCAAAGCTAGTTATGAAAACAAAATCACCACTGATTCTAAAGACAACCACAAAGCATTCTATAGGTATGTCAAGAATCTCAATGGCAACACCCAGATCTGCTCTGTGTTACAGCACAATGGCATGAAAATTACAGAACCAACTGGCATTGCCAACATCCTGGCAGATAGGTTCAGTGCTAACCTTACCCCCCTCTTACTCCCTAAAGGGCCCATATCTATACAGGAAGTATGCAGAGTCCCTGTAATCACAACTATGCAGGTAAAAGCTGCACTATCTAAAGCCAAAAATACAGCATCCATGGGACCAAACAGCATCCCAGGCTGCATTTTACACGAACTTCAGAATAAACTGCCTCCCCACCTAAGTACCATGTTCAATCATATCCTCACATCAGGCTTTGTGCTCACTGAATGGCGGACAGCAACAGTTATCACACTCCACAAAGGGGGAGCCGCCACTGATCCCGGGAACTATCAATCTATTAGCCTGACGAGCCTGTTCTGTAAGTCCGTGGAACATGTCATCATGGAACTCATAAACAAAGACATTGGTAACCTCCAAATTCTGGACCCCACCCTGTTCAGGTTTGTGAAAGGCAGATCAACTTCTTTGAGGCAGTCAACAAAGCCGTAGATGAGGGTAAGGTGGTTCACACAGCCTATCTTGACCTAGCCAAGGCTTTTGACACAATCTCCCATTCTGGAATTATAGCTAAACTCACTAAACTAGGTATAAATCCCTATGTTACAAGATGGGTTGCCAACTGGCTCACTGACAGAACCCACAAGGCAAAAGTTGCAGACTCCAAATCTGACTTCAAACCAGTGACAAGTGGAGTACCACAGGGTTCAGTCTTGGGACCTCTCCTGTTTGGTATCTACTTCTCTGAAGTACAGGCTAACACAGAAGGCCTCTGGCTAATGAAGTTCACAGATGACTGCAAACTAGGAGCCTCAGTCGAGTCCCCAAATGATGTGGACATCCTACAGAAGGGCCTCACTGAGACAGATGCCTGGTGTCAGAGCCATGGCCTCAAGCTTAATGCCAAAAAGTGCATTGTCATCCCCTTTGCTAAAAACTCTGTACCCATGAACTACCACATAGGCAGCAGTCTACTTAACACCAAATGTGTGATAAGAGACCTTGGGATCCAGGTGGACAGTAGTCAGGAAGCCCTTCTACGTGGCACACCTCATCACAAAAGGGTTCTCAACCAGGAAAAAAGAGGTCATTGTTCCCCTCTACTCGACACTCATTAGACCCATTATAGAGTACAACACCCCCTTTGGAATGTACCTCACAAGACATCTGCAGCAGCTGGAAAGGCCACAGAAGTACCTCACAATGAGAATTACTGGCCTCAAACAGATGCCCTACACTGACCATCTCAAAAAACTCCAGCTTTACTCCATAGCATATCACTTACTCCGAGGTGATCTCTGCCTAACATATAACATATAAAGCTATGTCAAACCCAGAGCTGTTGGACATGCTACACCTAAAGAAATCCCAATCTCTCTGGGCTACATACTCTAGGGACCTAAACCTTTTCACCACGATAAACAGGACATGCTGGAGGGATATATTCCTGTCCCAGAGACTTCCCATACTCTGGAAAAAGCTACCCATCTATGTCAAGCAAAGTTCCTCATTAGCACTCTTCAAGAAAAATCTTGATGAGTGGATGGGAAATAGGAAATACACCCCAGGAATCACTTCTGTGGCTCTGTTCGACAGTGGCACAGGAAAATAACTTTCTTGGGTGGCGTAAGCCAGGGAACCTTGTTGGCTAGGCTTAATTAGGCCCTTGGGCCGACAGCTTAGCACCTACCTATGAACCTATGAACCTATGTTATTCATGTGTGTAAGGTTAAAGGGGCACTTCATCAAATAAGAAACCTACTAAATAGTTTAGAATGAGGGATTGTCTGAATGCACATACACATTGCTTCCTATGCTTTTGATGTATAGTTGATACATTTAGTGCCAGAAAAGGAAAACTATGGGCTGTGAATAGTTTATGACCGAAGTTTTCACTGACTGCAGAATTCTATAGCCATGATATATAAGCATCATCTTTTTCCATGCAGCTGCCTGCAGACACACTTTCAGCCACTCATTATGATGTATTACATACATAATGCACATCTATTCCTTGTATAAAAATCAAACTGCACCCTGACTTTGCATAAATATTAATTGAAAATGACATGCTGTAAATTGTAAAATATGCACTTATTGTGGACGAATGGCATGTTTTGCAAAATTAGGACGGAAAAAAGTAATCTTTATTTCAGGACTGAAATGAAAACTGCCAAACTGGCAGTCATTCTTTATCTTTAGCAGTAGTATTGTTTTACCTCTCTCATGGTGTGCCAGGCAGATGCAGTGGTGCTAAATATGAATGTTAGTAAATGATGCAGTGTCTGCTGGGGTGTGTTTTTGCTGACAATTATTTCATCACTGAGTTGATGTCTGCAGAATTAATTTGAACCTCTTAACATAATATGCTGCTGTTGAATACAGTATAGCACAGCTACATTATTGTGCTAACAGCTCCAGAAAAGCAAATGTGTCTAATAATTTTTTCAAAGAAATCTTTACTCTAAGATGAAATCAATCCTTTTTCAAGTTCATTTCATTGCTTTATGATTAGTGCTCTAGGGGTGTATTTTGCTGATGAAAGTCTTTTTGATTTACCAGAAATTCTTTGGATGAATATGCAGCTGTCATTGCAAGGCAAATCCAGACCTCATCTTTTCCTTTTATCTTTTTATCTTACCCCAGGCTGCAAGTGATGTCTACCCCTGATGGAGAAAGTGTCCATTCATTTCTCATTGGTGCACGATATAACAGGTCAGTTGCAAAGACTTCAACATCTCCTGTTTGTCAGATGATATCATTTAACCTTTTGTTGTTTTAACATGCTTAAAAAGGAATGTGAAATGTTTGTTTTGCATGTTTGCTATTAATTCATACACATTATGTCTTGCAGTATGTGGGGAATTTTTTTTTCTATTTAAAGTTTGTTTACAGATACACACAGTTTAAACTTTTTTAGCTAGGCTTTAGCTTAGTGATGTGACATTTAACAACTACCGTATGAAATTTTTTCTTTGTTTGTCTGTGGGTGTAAGTAGAATAACAGCCTCAACACACACACACAGACACCCCCACACACACACACACACACACACACACACACACACACACACACACACACAATGGTGCATTCTGTGGTGATACAAGAGAAGTATTTGCACAAAGAGCAGTTGCGCAGTGAGACAGAGCACTGTGCCATTCTCATTTCTAAACAAAAATATTTTTATTGTCAAATTGGCAAATTCTTGTGTTTGGAGGTTTTCTCCCCGGACCTCCATTGAAAATGGGCTCACCTAGGCCCAATGGACTTTCCCAGTCAACAAAACTGAAAATAAATAAATAAATAAATAAATAAATAATAGATAGCTTGTTGAGGAAGATTGGTATGGGAGGTTGTAGACCAAAACAGAGTTATCTTTCCATGCTTAAAAAGCAAAGTGATATATCATCAGCTTTCAGGCAGTCTTTTTTAAACACCAGATTGACTCCTCCTCCTTATCTTGATGAATCATATTCTGTAATATCAAACAAGATATGTATAATGTCTATTCTGAGAGCAAGTTTATAAACGTTATGACTCCTAATGGAAAATGGGAGGCATCATTTTTACAATATGTCACAGTATATATTTTAGTATATACAGGACTTATTTAATAATTATTAAGATATAATGCACAGAATTCAAATAATACTCATACATTATGACTCTGCTATTCACTACAAATTTATTCCTGTACTCACCAGCAGAATGTCAGGCAACAGATATTTGAATATTTTGTACAACAAATAAAGAAGGAAAGTGAAACAGGCTGGCAATCATGGAAGTTTAAGTGACAGTTAAAATTAAAAAGGGATGCACAGCATCTGCCCTTACCACTGTACATAGTTTGTTTTCTCACCTGAATTCCTAGCTGGGTTGCTTCCATGCAAAGTCTACAGGCTCTATATGTACTTGTATGGATGTTTGATCAGGTATTTAGTATCTTCCAAAGACATGACAATCTGTAAAATAACAATCATATTAATTTGCCTGTCAGTGTTTGTGTTGTGTTATGTATGAGTGAGTGTGTTTGTATGTCCCTCAATGGGCTAATGTTGCACCCAGAAATGATTCTCTGATTACAAATATTGTTTGCTGCAATAGGTTCAGGTGTTCTTTAATTCTAAGCAAAGGTGTTAGAAATTAAAAGTAGATACATAGTAAGATATATGCTAAGGAAATTCTAGAAAATGGATAAATAAATGTATATCAAGATGGGATCCGTACTCATCCCCGAATAAACTTTTCACCGAATTACTGATGGCCGGGCATACTTACACGAAAATTCTTTTCACCGAAACAGCATTTTCACATAAGTATGCCCGTTGTGGAAGTTGTACTACGGTGCAGATAAGGGAACATTCCCTTTTCCCCACTGTAGTGTGATCTTGGAGTGAGAATATTAAAGTAGCGGGGTGTGGGGGGCACAGCACCCCACATGGGGGGGTGCAGGGGGATTGCTCCCTTGCATAAACGTTTATTTAATGTTTTTTTTTTTTTTTTTTATTTAACACAGTTTCTCGAAAGTGCTTTTTCAGTGAAAGCGCTTTCGCTAAATTGTGTTCGGTGATATTGGATTCGGACTGCTGAACTTTCGTTCAACAGTCCTAGATCCATCAAGATATATATTAAGGACATTTTACAAACATTATACGTGTTTATCATTGCACACTAAATTATAGCAACATAGCAGTAAGGTATATCTTGAAATAAAATCTTTAAAAAGCATGTGATGAAATAACTTGTTACAGAAAAAAGACATAGATTCATAGGTTCATAGGTTGGTACTAGGCTATCAGCCCTAGGGCCTATACAAGCCTAGCCATAACAATTCCCTGGCTATTTCTTCCCACACTATTTACTTCCTTGGACCCCTGTCTAGCAGGGTGACTGACGTGATCCCCGGGTGAATTTCCTTTCTCCCATCCATTCGTCAAGGTTCCTTTTGAAGAGGGCCAAAGAGGCAATCTGCTTGACATGTATGGGCAATCTATTCCAGAGTCTGGGGAGTCTCTGGGTCAGGAACCTATCCCTCCAGCATGTTTTGTTTATTGTGATGACAAGGTTTGGATCCCTGGAGTGTGTGGCTCTGAGGGATTGGGATTTCTTTAAGTGTAGCATGTCCAACAGCTCTGGGTTTGACATGGCCTTGTATGTTAAGCAGAGATCGCCTCTGAGTCGACGATATGTGACAGAGTATAGCTGGAGTTTTTTAAGGCGGTTAGCATAGGGCATCTGCTTTAGGCCTGTGATTCTTTTAGTGAGGTATTTCTGCGGCCTTTCCAGTTGTTGCATATGTCTTGAGAGGTACATACCAAATGGGGCATTGTATTCTATAATGGGTCTAATGAGGGATGAGTACAGTGGGACAATGACCTCTTTTTTTCTGGATGAAAAGCCCTTAATGATTTCCTGACTGTTGTGGTGATGTGGTTATCGAAGGTGAGACCACTGTCCACCTGTGTCCCTAAGTCTCTTATCACACTTTTGGTGTTTAGTGTACTGCCACCTATATGGTAATTCACGGATACATGTTTTTTTCCCAAAGGGGATAACTATACATTTCTTGGCATTGAGCTTGAGCCCATGGCTCTGGCACCAAGCATCTGTTTCTGTAAGGCCCTTTTGTAGAGTATCCACATCATTTGGGGATTGAATAATGGCTTCCAGTTTGCAGTCATCTGCGAACTTTGTTAGCCAGAGTCCCTTAGTGTTGGCCTGTACTTCAGAGAAGTAGATGCCAAACAAGAGCGGTCCCAGGACTGAACACTGAGGTACTCCACTTGTCACTTGTCTGGAGCTGGATTTGGAGTCGGCTACTTTTACAGTGTGGGTTCTATCAGTAAGCCAGTTAGCAACCCATTGAGTGACGTAGGGATTAATGCCTAGCTTAGTAAGTTTATCTATGATTCCAGAGTGGGGGGATGGTGTCAAAGGCCTTGGCAAGGTCTAGATAGGCTGTGTGGACCACCTTACCCTTATCCATGGCTCTGGAGACTGATTCAAAGAAGTCAATCAGGTTCAGGAGACAAGATCGGCCTTTCACGAACCCAAACTGGGTGAGGTCCCATGTTTGAAGGTTGCCAATTTCTTTGTTTGTAAGTTCCATGATAATACGCTCCATGGCCTTGCAGATAAGGCTTGTCAAACTGATGGGACAGTCGTTTCCAGGATCCAAGGTGGATCCCCCCTTGTGGAGTGAGATAACTGTAGCTCTGCGCCACTCAGTGGGCATGGAACCTGAGGTGAGGCTATGATTAAACATGACACTTGGGTGAGGTGCCAGTTCATATTGTAGTTCATGTAGTACACAGCCTGGGATGTCATCTGGTCCCATGGATGCTGTATTCTTAGCTTTGGAGAGTGCGTTTTTTACCTGTGTGGCCGTTATTACTGGAATTTGGCAATCTTCCGGTATTGAGATGGGCCATTTAGGGGGTGAGAGGGGGATAAATTTGGCACTGAATCAATCTGCCAGGATATTGGCAATATCCTTGTGATCAGTATAATTAATGCCATTCTGTTTTAGCTAAGAGCAGATCTGAGCATTGCCATTTAGATTCTTGACATAGTTATAGAATGCCTTGTGGTTGTGTTTGGAATCTTTGGCAATTTTATTTTTGTAACTAGCTTTGGAGGATTTTATGAGGGATCTCAGTTTCTTACTGAGGCTGGTGAGGGAGTTTTTTGCATCCTGGGATTTTCCTCTTTTCTGCAACAGTTTCTTCCTTTTGTTGTAAAGTTTGTTTATGGCAGGGGACCACCAGATTGGCTTCCTTTTTTTGGATGAGAGCATCTTGGTTCTATTTGGGATGGCACGATTCATGCATGAGTGGATGTGCTCGTACCGTGCCTTAGTGTAGGATTCAGCAGTTGAACTTTCAGTTCCTGTCTGCATGGGTGTCATGAAGTTTGTCACTTCTGACTTGAGTAGCATGAAGTTGGCTTTGGAGAAGTTTTTTATGGAGGTTTCCTTACTGAGGGGTGGGGGTGGGATGTGGATGCTAAAGGTGATTAGCTTATGGTCAGACCTTACTAACGAGGGGGTGACCATAGGTGTGGAGCATTGATTTCCCATGTTGGTAATGACCAGGTCTAGGATATTGGAGCCCCTGGTGGGACTATGGATTAGTTGATCCAGGGCGTTGGAATTTATGAATTCCAAGAACCGTTGGGCAAAGGTGTTGGTACATGAGTAGTTTCCCAGTTAATGGCAGGGTAGCTAAAATCACCCAGTATTAGGGTGTTTGGTTCTATCTTAATATTTTCCAGCAATATGTCATAAAAGGTGGCAGTGAAAAGACATTAAAAATGTTCAGGCATGTGTGATTAGAGCCAAGGTAAAGCAAAGATAAAGGAAGGAAAAAGGAATCTAAGTTACAAAACCAATCATATAAAGCATGAAATTGCTGAACTAAACAGCACAGTAGTAGCAACCCTTTATTTACATTTTAGATACCATTTTTGTAGTTCAGTTTCTTTTAGCTTTGTAATGTATTGCTGAAGTCCAAAGGCACTCACATGTGTATACACACACACACACACACACACACACACACACACACACACACACACACACACACACACACACACACAGTCTCACTCATTCAGTGTCTGGAGGAGGTTGGGGGTGAGCATGCTTAACCCACTGGCATGATTTTGGAGCTTTATGTTAATCATAGTGATGTTAGAAGTGGCTAGTTTTAAACACAAGATAAAGAGCAGGGCACCTTATATAGGATCATAGGATCATAGAAAGTTACTAGGCTAATGGCTATAGGGCCCTTACAAGTCTAGCCAAGTTCTACCCTTATTTCCATGATCAGCAGCTATTGCCCCTGTGCAGGAGGGACACAGATGGAATCCCTGAGGTGAATTTACGGTTACCCATCCAATCGTCCAGATTACGTTTGAAGAGGGCCAATGAGGTGCTCTGTTTGACATGAAATGTGAGTCTGTTCCAAAGGTGTGGTAACCTCTGGGAGAAAAATCTGTCCCTTCAACAAGTTCTGTTAATATCACATACCAGGTTAAGGTTTTTAGAGTGGGTAACCCGTGTACCATTTGACTTGTGGATATGCAGCATTTCCAATAAAGTGGAGTCAGAGATTGCTTTATATGTAAGGGAGAGATCACCTCTGAGTAGTCTGTATGAAAGAGAATAAAATGACAGTAATTTCAGATGATCCACATAGGACAGATGCTGAAGATCTTGAATTTTCCTTGTGAGGAACCTTTGTGGTCTCTCCAATTGCTGCAGGTGGTTGGAAAGGTACATACCAAAAGGGGTGTTGTACTCAATTATTGGCCTGATGAGGAAAGAGAACAAGGAGGTTACAACTTCTTTTTTTTTCCTGGAAGCAATTCCCTTACTTATGAGATGAGCAATATAGAATTCCCTTCTTACCACTGTGGATACATGGTGATAAAAGGTAAGGTTGCTGTCAACCTGTGTGCCCAGGTGTCTCACCAAAGATTGCGTATTTAGGGTGTTGTTATTGATGTGGTAGTTAGCAAGAACTTTGCTCTTACTGAAAGGGATGATAATACATTTTTTGCATTAAGTTTAAGGCCATGACTTTGGCCCCAATCATTTGTTTGTGTAAGACACTCTTGTAGGATGTTGACATCATTTGGGAATCTATGACTGCACCCAGTTTACAGTCATCAGCAAACTTTGTCAGCCACAGACCGTTAGTTTTTGCTTGTACTTCAGAGAAGTAGATTCCAAACAGCAGAGGTACCAAAGTTGATCCTTGTGGAAAACCACTGGTTACAGGTCTGCTGTTGGAGGTAGATTCCCTATTTTGACTATATGGGCTCTATCAGTGAGCCAGGTAGTGACCCATCTAACAATATAAGGGTTGATACCTAGCTGGGTTAGTTTGTTAATGATGCCTGAGTGGGGAATAGTGTCAAAAGCCTTGGCTAAGTCTAGGTAGGCTGTATGCATGGATTACTCCTCGTCCAGGGCCTTGGTGACTGTCTCTAAGAAGTCCACTAGGTTTAACAGGCATGATCTCCCATTGACAAATACAAACTGAGTAGGGTCAAGTGTTTGGAGATTACCTATATCTTTGTTGACAAGGTCCATGATGATTCGCTCCATGGCCTTGCAGATAAGGCTAGTCAGGCTAATAGCCCTATAGTTCTGGGGTCAGTGGAAGCACCACCTTTGTGCAAGGGGATAACAGTGGCCATTTTCCATTCAGCTGGAACAAAGCTGGTGCTTAAACTGTGATTGAAAAGATTACCCAATGGTGTTGCTAATTCTTGCCAAATCCCATGTAGGATGCAGCCTGGGATGTTATCATATCCCATAGATGCTGTGTTTTTAGCCTTAGAGAGGGTGTTTATGACCTGCTCTTTAGAGATACAAGGTAGGCGGCAGGTGGTAGGGATGTTATGGGGTATGTGTGGGAAGGACAGGGGAGTGAAGTTTTCATAGAACCTGTTGGCTGTAGATCAGTGTGTGTGTGTGCAACTTTAAGAAGCTTTCTAGGGGCTTGCACAGGTGTATAAATACTGAGCACATGCGAGCCTGACTGCCATTTTGTAGTAAGCTGTTGAGATGTAAGCATGTATGTCTGTTTAATCTGTCAGATACTCAGTTTGTTTATATTTTGTAAAGCTACTATCCATCCTGATGTGTTTCTATTTAATAAAGCATATAAACAGACTACCCTGCCTGTTCGTCATCTATACTAGAAAGGGACAAGTGACATGGTGCCAGAAGTGGCATGTCTTAAAGGATATGTGGCCATAGGGTCATCCAGATTCTTCAGTTCAAGACTGAGAGGCAGACAATTAGTACTGGAGGAATATATAGGAGTAAATCATTCCTACTGCATGTATAACTCGCAAAACAGGTCAGAAACGAATTTGAGGTTTTAAAACTTGCTCAAGCTATTTCTTATTCACAAAATATGAAATGAGGCATTCAGAACACTAAACAAATTTCTAAGTACCAGATATATTTGATATTATGATATATTAACAGAAATATTCGAAATAACTATGGAAAATGTTTGAAATAAAGTCCAAATCTCATAAAATGAATAAAATAAGGGTAACAGCCACATTTTTTCTTTAAGCACTACTTTTTCACATTAATTAAAGTTATTCAAGTTTTCTGAAGTGTATGAAGTGTTCGCATGTTTGTGTAGTATTACAATATAGTTATTTCACAAAATACAGCCATTACAGAGCATATTTCAGAAAGTACAGTATTTCAAAGAGTTTATTGTGCATTTGAATGTTATTACAAGCTGCTGTGTGTACTTGTTCATACATAATTACAAGGGCCATATTTTTCAGTGTGTTTCGGCACAATTTGTTGGCATGGCATATGGATTTTGAAAACCAGGTTCACTTGTGTTTGACAATAATATTGTGGACAAATTGAGAGTGTTTGAGAAAGAGTATGATATTTTCATGCAAGCTGCATTTTCTGCTAAAGATGACTACACAAAGGCATTTATTCTGCTTAAAAGTTTGCTGGTTCAAAAGCCATAGAAAGGGAGCATTCATTTGTGTATGCACCTGTTGTTTTTGCAGGAGAGGGGGAAACTGTCATATATTTGTACCGACTGAGTCAAGGGAGGACCCCAAGTGCTTAAAACGTAAGTTTAGAGAAATCTGTAGCCCCAAATGAATGTTATAATAGAAAGGCACTTATTTTATACAAGGGATCAAAAGCCTGGTGAACCTTTTGCAGCATATATAACTGACTTGAGAAACAAAGATAAAACATGCAGATGTGGTGATTTAATAAAAGACAGACATGTGTGGTATTAAAGATGATGCTGTGAGAAAGATTTTGCTCCATGACAGTGATTTAACTTTGAATAAGACCATTGAGATTTGTCAGATGTATGAGCTTTCAGAAAAGCACACGAATTTGCTTACAAATGAGAGATGTATGTTTCCAGTAACTTCTAAAGCTCATGTTGATACTATGCAGTGCGTGGTTAACAGAAACAGGCCCAAGCACATGGCTGCAACTGTAAACCCTGCAACACTCATAAGGAAACTCCTTAGTAGCTTTCTAGCAAGTTCCAAGGCATGCTGTGGAAACCACACAGTGTCAGTGAAGCATAAGAGTGAGTCAGCAAACTCAAAGCATGTGCCCCACCCAGTTTTATAGCCAAACTGTTGTAATTTTGGTGGAAGCCATGAGCCTAAAAGGGAAAATGTTTAACCTTTGCCTTTTGGTCATCAATGTCACAAGTGCAATACGTGGAATCATTTCAAAATGTTTTGTAAATCAAAAGGCACACATTATTTTATTAAAAGGGAAGATTCAAAAAAAAACAAGTTGATAATTTAGAAAGCTATGACCCTACTTTTTATGTTGATGATGTGTCAGTGCTTCTTGAAACAATAAATACAGTAGATTTGTGGGCAAAGAATGAAGTATTTTGTACTGTTCAGATAAATGGAAAAACCATAAAGCTCAAAGATGACACAGGTTCAAAGTGCAATGTTATGTCTGCACATTTGCTAGTGTGTGTGCTGATGAGAAGCTTGATTTTGCAAAGTGTGTGAAGTTGCTTATGGTGGTGAAGAGATTCAAACTGAAGGCTCAGTGATGCTTTCATGTTACTCTGCTGGGAGAAGCTACAACTTGTTTATGTGGTCAAAAGGCACGTCCAGTCATTATTAGGGCTCAGAGACAGTTTGAAATTGGGACTACTTTCATTTAATAAGGAAGTCCATCATGTTAGCTTAAAAGACCACTGCTCAAATTTCACCCAGTATATTTTTTCTACCTATGTTGATCTTTTCAAAGACAAACTAGGGAAGCTTTCAGTTGTGTACTCCATGAAGTTAGACCCAGATGCCAGTCCAGGTGTCAGGCCAGCCTGGAAAGTTCCAGTAGCTATGTAGAACAGAGTCAAAGCCAAATTAGACCAGATGGTGCAGCAAGGTGTAATTTGCCCAGTCAGTGAACCAACTGAATGGGTATCTTCCATGGTGGTAGCTCATAAGAAAAGCTCAGATGATATCAGAAAATGTATTGATCCATGAGATTTGATCAAGGCACTGAAAAGATCTCATCATCCAATGTGTGCAGTCGAAGAAGTTGCAGTGCTGATGCCAAATGCCACTGTTTTTTCTGTCCTAGATGCAAAGAGTTCATTTTGGCAAATTTTGCTTGAAAAGCAATCCTCATTGCTAACTACATTCAGTACTCCGTTTGGCAGGTACAGATTTTTGAGAATGCCATTTGGGATAAATTCTCCCAGTGAAGCCTTTCGAAGTGCAATGGAGCAAATTTTTCTGGGTATCCTTATGGAGGTAATGGTGAAGCTGAGCATGATAGAAACCTCAAGAAAGTTCTGGAAAGAGCTTGTCAAGTGAATCTTAAGATCATTCATAACAAGTGCAAGTTCAAGTTATGAGAAGTCACTTACATTGGTCATTTGTTTACCAGTTCTGGCTTATGACCAGACCCTTCCAAGCAAACAGCTATTCTTGAGATGCCGGCTCCAGATAATGTTCAAGCCCTTCAATGCTTTCTTGGCATGGTTAACTACTGAGGCAAGTTCATTCTAGACTTAAGCCAGCTAGCAGCACCACTTAGAGAGCTGACATGCAAAGATGTATCCTGATGTATCCTGGTCATGGTTGGAATAACAACAAAGTGCATTTGATGTTCTGAAATAGAGAATTGCCAGTCCACCAACTCTCAGATACTATGACGTTCACAAACCAGGTATTCTTTCCTGTGATGCTTCAAAATTGAATGTTGGTGCAGTCATTCTCCAAGAGGGTCAGTCAGTTGCCTGTGCATCCAGATCTTTAATCCAAACTGAAATGCAGTATGCTTAGATAGAGAAAGAACTTTTGGCAATTGTGTTTGCATCTTCGAAGTTCCATGATTATATTTATGGTAGACCTATCCAGATTGAAACAGACCACAAACCTCTAGTCACTAGTTTGAGAAAGCCTATGAATTCAGCTCCAGCCAGATTGCAACATATGATGTTGAGATTGCAGAAGTACAATTGCAATCTTGTCTTCACAAAAGACAAACTTCTTTATCTTGCCCCTACATTATCCAGCTCACCCAGAAATACCACTGAAGAGCATGAAAATGAGAAACTTGATTTTGAAGTCATGGAAGTAAGTAATTTTTATTCCATATGCCTTGATGAGCTTAAAATTCATACAGCCTCAGATCCTACTCTTCAGAAGCTCAACCACTTTATCAATCAAGGATGACCATCAAAGCAATCTAGTTTACCTCAAGAAGTGCAACCTCATATTCTTTATAGAGATGAGATTTTGTCTGACAATGGTATCATCATGAAAGGTCCAAAAGTTATTGTTTCAAAGTCTTTGCAATCAGAGTGTATTACTATCTTGCATTGTAGCCACCCAGGAACTGATTCTACAAAAAGGAGGGTGAGAGGACTAGTGTTCTGGCCTTCTGTGTCACAAGACATTAAGAGAGTACTTTCATGTTGTTCTGTATGTAATAGTACAAAGCCACATCAACAGAAGGAACCACTTCAGTTAAACCAGATTCCTGAACTACCTTGGCAGACAGTAGCCACTGATATTTTCGAGTGGAATGGTCAACATTACTTGGTGTTACTAGACTCTTATTCCAATTGGTTTGAAATTGACCTACTTCCTAACCTAGCTTCCAGTACTGCCATTACAAAGACGAAGCATCATTTTGCAGTCCATGGTAGTCTGCACGAAGCTATATCTTGACAAGCCAGCTACCAAGCAATTTAAAAGATTCACCAAAGAGTGGGATTTTACTTATGTTACAAGTAGTCCTGAGTATCCACAGTCAAATGGTTTGGCAGAACGTGCAGTTCAAAGTGCAAAACATTTACTTGAGAAGTTGAAATGAAACAGTAGTGATGTTTTCCTGAATCTCTTGAATCTCAGAAATGTTCCTCATGATAAACATTTTGGTTCACCTGCCCAGAGACTTCTGTTGAGACAAACCAGAACTGCCTTACCAATCAGCAGTAGTTTGCTGGTTCCAAGCACTAAGAATAACAGATATTGTAAAAGACCATCGGTTAAAGAAATGCCTAGTCCAGAAGTCTTATTATGACAAGTCCATTAAAACACTCATTCCATTACATGAAGGAGAGACGGTGAGAATGCAAACATCAGAGGTTATGATTGGATTGGAGATGTGAAGAGTATTTGCCCAGAGCCGAGATTGTACATTGTGGAATTGTAAGGAGCAGACTTTAGCCATAATTAGAAACATTTGATGCTGGTGTCTGAGCCTGCACTGTGAGAAAGACTCTAGCGTACCAATTCCTGAGGACATTCCAGTAAATATCCCTGTTCCTGAGATGAATCCCGAAGTTCCTGATACAAATTGTTCACCAAAGACTGTTCCTGTTGCTAAATCCAATTTTGAATACTATGGTACTAGATCAGGTGGTATTTCCAGACCATGTTACAGATATATGGCAACTTGGACATGAACATTGTGTTTATTTTTAATGTCGATATATTATTGCATGTCTTGTTCTAACGTAATTTCATTGAAGACAATCTATTTGAGGGAGAATGTGGATCAGTGTTTGTGTGTACAATTTTAAGAAGCTTTCTAGGGGTTTGCACAAGTGTATAAATACTGAGCATGTGGGAGACTGATTGCTAATTTGTAGTAAGATGTTAAGATGTAAGCATGCATGTCTGTGTAGTCTGTCAGTTAATCAGTTTGTTTATATTTTGTAAAGCTGATATCCATTCTAATGGGTTTCCATATAATAAAACATATAAACAAACTACCCCACCTGTTCGTCATCTGTACTAGAGAGGGGCAAGTGACAGGCTAACAGGTAAGCTATGTCCACAGGCTCAATATATGTGGTATCAATAACTACCTGTTTGGCACAAATCTGGGCCTTTCCTTTTAGACTGCAGATCATAGGAAGTTACTAGGCTATTTGCCCTGAGGCCCTTATAAGCCTAGCCAAGAGTTTAGTCCATGTTTAAACAAGTCAATGCCAAAAGCCTCTGTCCAGCAGGGACACAGGTGGAATCCCAGGGGTGTGTTTTCTGTTTCCCATCCAGTTATCCAGGTTACACTTAAAAAGGGATAATGAGGTACTCTGATTGATGTGGACAGGGAGTCTGTTCCACAGATGGGGGGAGTCTCTGGGACACAAATCTGTCCTGCCAACAAGTCCTATTGATGTCACAGACCAGGTTGAGATTGCGCTTGCCAGTTACTCGAGGGGAGCTTGACTTGCAGATATGCAGCAGTCCCATCAAGGCGGGGTTTGAGATTGCTTTGTATGACAGACAGAGGTCACCTCTGAGGAGTCTGGATAAAATTGATTAGAGTGACAGAGCTTTTAGCCTATCTGTGTAGGGTAGATGTTTGAGACCCTGGATTCTTCTGGTAAGGAACTTCTGTAGTCTCTCCAGTTGCTGCATGTGCTTTGCGAGGTACATGTCGAAGGGGGTATTGTACTCAATAATTGGCCTTATAAGGGAAGAATACAGGGATGTTATGACCTCCTTGTCCCTGAATGAGATACCCTTACTTATGAGGTGGGCCATGTAGAAAGCTTTATGTACAATGGAAGCAACATGGTGGTCAAAAATCAGGTTGCCTTCAACCTGGGTACCCAAATCCCTCACGACTGATTGCATGCTTAGGACATTGTTATTAATATGATAATATATGGGGATGTCACTCTCCCCAAAGGGGATGATGATGCATTTTTTGGCATTCAGCTTGAGGCCATATTTCTGGTGCAAGTCATTTGTTTGGATGAGAGTCTTTTGGAGGACACCCACATCACTTGGGGAACTGATGATCAAAGCCAGCTTGCAGTCATCTGCAAATGTCTTCAGCCATAGCCCACTGGCTTTGTCCTGCACCTCAGAGAAGTAGATCCCAAATAACAGAGGCCCCAAGACCGATCCCTGGGGTACGCTGCTCATTACTGGTCTACTGCTTGAAGTGGCTTCCCCTATTTTGATTAAGTGGGTTCTATCAGTGAGCCAGTTTGCTACCCATCTGATAACATATGGATTGATGCATAGTTGAGAGAGTTTATCTATTATGCCCAAGTAGGGAACAGTGTTGAAGAGTTTGGCCAGGTCAGGGTAGGTGGTGTTCACCGTCTTCCCCTTGTCCATGGCTTTGGTGACTGTCTCAAAGAAGTCAATCAGATTTAACAGACATGACCTCCCCTTGACAAAGCCAAACTGTGTGGGGTTGAGTGTTTGGAGGTTGCCAATGTCCCTATTAATGAGGTCCATGATAATCCCTTCCATGGCCTTTCAGATAAGGCTGCTTAGGCTGATAGGTCTATAATTTCCCGGATCAGTAGATGCTCCACCTTTGTGTAAAGGGATGACAGTGGCTGTCCTCCACTGAGTTCATGTAGGATGCAGCCTGGGATGTTATCGGGCCCCATGGAGGCTGTATTTTTTGCCTTTGAGAGGGCAGTGATGACCTGTTCCCTAGAAATAAGGGGAGGGGGTCAGGTACTGGGGATGTCCTGATTTACAGATGGGGGACAGAGGGGTGAAGTTTTCACTGAATCTGTCAGCCAGTAGGTTGGCTATATTTACAGCATTTCTGTATGTGGTGTCCTTGACCACCAGTCCTGAACAGATCTGGGTGCTTCTTTTGAGATTGCGGACATATGTGAAAAAGGCCTTATGATTGTCTCTAGTAGATGTGGCCAATATGGACTCAAAGTTGGCTTTAGAGGATTTCACTAGTGCTGTTATTTGTTTGTTCAGGCTAAGGAGAGATTGCTTCCAACTGGGCACCTGCTCCTTCCTGGTCCTGGACAGCAATTTTTTTCCTTTTGTTATTTAGTTTATTTATTGCTGATTTCCACCAGATAGGTTTACTCTTCCTTGCAGAGGATGATTTTGTCCTGTCAGATATTCCTGATTTCATGCATCTATATAAGTGCTTGTATAGTACTTTGGTGTAGATTTGGACATTGGTGTCAGTTCCAACAGAGGGGTAGGGGGCTGTGAAGCTGTTTATACCATCCATCAGGAGGTTGTAATCAGCTTTGGAGAAGTTTCTTTGCTTGACCCTAGCTATGGGGGGGGGGGGTCAGGGGAGATGCTGACTTTGAAAGTGACTGCTTTATGACCGGATCTTACCAGGGAGGATGATACTGTAGGGATGCTGCAGTGGTTACTCCTGTTGGTTAATACCAAGTCCAAAATATTATTGCCTCTTGTTGGGGTATCGACTAGCTGTTCCAAGGCATTTACATTGATAAAATCGAGGAATCTCTGGGCATTTGCGTTCTGGCATGAGTAGTTTTTCCAATCTATGGTTGGGTAGTTAAAGTCACCCAGGATCAGGGTAAAGGATTGAATCTTGATAGAGTTGAAGAGGGCTAGATAGGTGGAGTGGGCATCTTGAGACAAATTTGGGGGCCTGTAGCTAGCTACTAAAGAATGCCTTATGGTTTTCCTTAGTTGAGGAAGCTAATTTGGATTCATAGTTTGCTTTGGAGGACTTCACAAGAAATCTTATTTGCTTGTTTGAGCTGAGGAGGGAGTGTTTCCATTTTAGGGCTCACACTCTCTTACTCTAAGACAGCAATTGTTTCCTCTTATTGTACATCCTGTTAATGTCAGTTGTCTACTAAGCAGGCTTCCTCCTCCTTGAGGAGCTTCTTTTGGTCCTATCAGGTATGGTCGAGTCAATGCAGTTATACAAGTGTTTGTATAAAACATTGGTGTAGAACTCTGCATAGTTGTCAGTTTCATCTGAGGGGGTGGTGCAGTGAAGCTATTTATACCATCCCACAAGAGACTGTAATCTTCTTTGATGAAGTTTTTTAGTTTAGTTGCTGCAGGGGGAGGGGGGGTCAGGTGTGATAGCTACTTCGAATGAAACTGATTTGTGCTCAGATCTCACTAAGGGAAGACCTGACAGTGGGGTGGTGCAGTGGTCCCGCATATTGGTAAGCACTAGATCCAGGATTTTGGCACCCACCAGCTGGTCCAGGACATTAGAGTTAACAAAGTTGAGAAACCTTTGGGCACGTGAGTTTGAGCGCGAGTAATTTACCCAGTCAATGGATGGATAGTTAAAGTCACCCAAAACCATGGTATTCAGATGTATCTTGGTAGACTCAAATAGATCCAAATAAGCAGAGTGGGTGTCCTGATTCATGGAGCGGGGGTCCTGTATCTGGCAATGACTTGAATAGGTGTCCTAACAACAGATAATTGCACTTGTAGTATCTCCAGGGAATCATACTGTTTAACCAATCTGGAGATGTATTTATTTATTTTTAATGAATATTGATACATTGCCTCCTTTAGTTTTCACGCCTTCAGTTTGTAATCTGAACGTGTGGAAAGAGGTGTAACCTGGTAAGCCTGGGGTGCTCTCCACAGCCTAGAACCAAGTCTCCATGACTGCACAAATGTCTGCATCTTCCAAGGTGAGGACTGCTTCCAGTGAGTGCAGTTTCATGTTAAGACTCCTAGCATTTAGCAGCAGAAGCTTGAGGTTGTTTTTAGATGGAGTTTTTACATTGGGAATTTTGTCCTTGCGACACTGCCTAAAAAAGGCACTATGGAAGTGGAAAAAGCCTTAGCCAGTAGCCAAAATCCCAGGGGTGACAGATGAAAACCATCTCTGGCAAAGCATCGAGGGCTGTTGATCATGTCATCCCAGGCTGACAGATACTGGGTCCCCTTAGAATGACAACAGAAACTAAGCCAATTATTGAAGTCAGTCATTTTCTGTTTATATTGAGGCATCATCCTAGGTGAAGGCAAAATGCTGCTTAAGGCTAGGGACATACCTGTCTGAGACACATAGTCTGAGAGCTCCATCATGTCTCGCTTCATATAGTCCAGAGAGGTACATCTCAAGTCATTCACACCAACATGGACTATGACAGAGTCAAAACAGTACCTATTGTTGAGAGACTTGAGTGCATGTGTAATATGGTGGATCCTGGCACCTGACAGTCAGCTGACCACGACCTTTTCCTTATCCAGCCTGGTGAGTGGGACATCTGTGTGTCTCACGATGGAATCACCTATGGCTAATATGTTTGGTTTTGTGTTTTGCCTTAAGGGTTTGACAGGTGAGATACTGGTGCATGAGCTTTTATGTGTATTGTGTTCTGCAGTGGAAGTATTATGTGTAGCATGCTTGTGTTTGTGTTTGGGAGATCTCTGATGTTTAGGTATTTTTCTGGTGGGGACCCCCACATATGTAGGTATGTGTGATGTGGGTTTAGGTGGAGTTGGAGGAGAGGTGTGCTGCTGACAGCCCGCTCATTATCATATGTACTGACTGCTGTGTGTGAGTGCATGGATTCAAGGTTCTTAATATAGTTGCTTGTCTCACATGTTGAGTTTGTGTGGCCTAGGCATAGAGGGTTGTCAGTGAACATGAGGCAGTTGCTACACTGCCTCAGGATACCCATGTCAACCAAACTGGCTGGAGAAACTCTGGGAAATTGTCCATCCATAATTTTAGGTACATTTATATGGTCAGGAAATGAGGTAGCACTTAGGAATGGCCAGTGGGTGAGAGGTGTGTTAGTACCTCTGAGGCTAAGCTTAGTGTTCCACATGACAGTAGAGAAGGGCTGCGAAAAACTTCTGGAGGACCCCAAGTAAAGTGCTAAGGGAAAATTTAAAAAGCAAAATATTTGCTACTATAACTACCAATGGCAATCAGTGCTACACTGCAGTGCACAATGATGTGCTACACTCAAATAAGTGGAAAAGCAGGGCTTAAACAAAAAATAACCATTTTACCTTAAACTAGCCAATGAGGATGCTCTCTTTGAGCTCTAGTCCAGTCACCCTTGATTAGATGGGACTCAGGCAGTACTCTCCTCTCACAAAGGTGCAGAAGGGCCTTTTCCAACAAAGATGGCTTGAATTTGATGCTCAGAAGTTACAAAACAGACCCAGAAACAGCAGACCTTGAACTGGGCTATGCTACAGCTGAACTAGTCTAATATTCAGTAAAATGTGGTAAAAACAGTTCAGACAATTCATAAGACAGTAGAATGCAAATACAAATTAAAAGTGCAATATAACAGCAAAAGCAGGCACTTATAGTTAATTGGAAGTAACGGATGCCTCAGATCTTTCAGTATCTCAGTGAGGAGCTGGTTTTAGTTCTCAAGTGATACCAGTCTAGATTCAGACAGTCTAAATCAAGCCTATGTTATAAAATGCAGAACTACTAGAAATTTAAAGTGCATAAAATCGCAGTCACAATAGCAAAAAACAGTTTAAATAAAGCAGCAGTTCAGTGGAAAACTGTTCTCAAAGTACAATGTAGGCTTTAAAAATACTTATTTTTCAGCTGATTTTAGTGTTCAAATGATACCAAACAGTCTAGATTCAGGCTGGATTCAGCAAGCCTGAATCTAGCCTATGCTATAAAATATAGAAATACTAGAAATTCAAAATGTAGAAAATTGCAGTCACAACAGCAAAAAACAGTTTAAATTAAGCGACAGTTGGCAATTCAGTAGTATACTCCCACAAGAGTGTAGACCACAAATCTTCCTAGTGTGAAATAACTGATCTACAACCCCAGAGCGTAAACCAGAACCAAGTCATTTAGGATAACAGACACAATAAGCCTTCACTAGCAATTCCCAGCTTTGAAGGGTGTAGGCCACATTCTCCCACCACAAGAATCTAGACTGTAGACCTTCCTAATGTAAAATAATTGGTTTTGGAGCCTAAGTGCTTAAGCCAGAACTAAGATACTTCAGAATAACAGACACAATATATAAAAACTGCTACTTCATAGAATAAACATCTTCTGACAATGCAGTCAGTTTTATTACTGGAAGCTTTTGCATATGAACCTAGCTGTATACCATGGAAACTCAGAATGTGTCTCTAGTTGTGTACAGACTGTGTAAAGGATAATATTGGCCCATGAGTCTGATTATGATCCCGAACTATAATATTTAATCTTTTCTTAATTTTTTAAAGGCACTGAAATGCTATATTTTGTGTTTTGGCTTTTGGGCATGCTCCATTTTGCTGCTGCCATATGCTTTCTACTGTGGGCCAGTACCAAATTTACTATGAGTATAAGCCCATAGTATGACTTATTAATGTTAGTACAAGCAAGCTGGCAATTCTGCATACTCTCTCATTTGTTTCATATTTCTTATTTTAATGAAATGTCACAAAAAATTATTTTAATTTTCACTGCATAGATATTCTGATGCTCATGCTTGCACAAATGTATTTTTTTGTGCTCTGATGAACTGCCAGAATATTTCCTATTTATTTTTTTTTAGTTTAGTTTTAAAACAACCAGAATCTATGAAAATGCAGGAGAAATTCTCTGAAAATTGGAAGTCTAGAATCAACACATTGAGTGATATGTCATTGCAACTTACTTTGCAGATCCAATTCTTCTTCTTCTTCTTCTTTCGGCTTTTCCTGGTTAGGGGTCACCACAGTGGATCACCTGTCCGCTCATGATTGGCAGTGGAGTTTTATAGTGTTGAGTTGCCAGCCTGGCGCTCAACCTTCCACAGAAGGCACACACATGTACACACTCACACCTAGGGCCAATTTAGAGTGTCCAATCCACCTACAGCATGTCTTTGGGATGTGAGAGGAAACCGGAGCACCCAGAGGAAACCCACGCAACTACAGGGAGGACATGCAGACTCCGCACAGAAGGCACCCCAGCCGAGGATCGAACCAGAGAACCTCTTGCTGTGAGGCGACAACGCTAATGTGGCCACCCACTTTGCATATCCAATATGCCATGTTTATTCATGTTGCAGGCAAGTAAACCAGCAGGATTTTTAACATGCTCACTTTTAAAGCCAAAGATAAAAGCAAGATTGCAGTGAGACATTTATTCTTCCCTGAAATCTGTGTTTCAGTAGAATATAGAAGCTTATGTCATTGGCATAAAGCAAAGACCGCAATAATATGCATTTGATCACTTGGATAAATCACTAATAAGAGGTATAAATGCCTTTTAAATCAGAACTGACTGATTAAGGTACATACTATTGAGAAAAGCCAATTTATCATTAGAAGAAGCCATAGATATGTGCTAAACGATTGGATGTTTGAGAGTACAACTTAAAACATTACAAAAAGCTTGAAGCTTTTACAATCAGGACTGTATATGAAATGAAGTCAAAGTTAAATCTAGCCATACAAAACATAATAAAGATGAAAACAGATCTGTATGAGAACGCATGAAGCTTAAGAGGTGGTTGAAAACTAATGAGCACACAGAAACTGCTTTTTGTGTAAGTGCTATTATATTCAGCAGAAAAAGAACACCACAGAGATGAGTCAAACTGGAAGGCCCTTTGTGGGTAATAAAGTGTGCATGAAAGAAAAAAAAGACTAGAACCACAAACTTTGAATGTTTGTAATATATAGATCAGTTAAAGCATGATATTTTTGTGGATGCCACTAAATTACATGCAGATATTGCCAGAATTAGTGCACAGATATTGTCCACATTGTGAATTTGAAGAAATTTGATCTGAAAAGGTGTGGGTTAAAAGCAAAAAGGTATGTTTATACAGGACACTTGTGCAGAATGCAATATAATGACAGAATCTACCTATGCAAATTTTTAATGAAACTGCCAAATATAAAAGTCTACATGCGTGGCATTGACTTACTTTTGGAATATGCTAAAAGCTGTGACAAGTCTTGTTATGATTATTCAAAGAAAAATATAAGATGTTATTGACAGTCACTTTACAAACACAGCTGAACAGTGAGATAGTTTAGGCATTGAAGTTAATTTGACTTTTGGGAATGGTAAAGATAATTCATGCATTGCTGATTAGAAATGATACTGCAGTTATGCAGAAGCAAGCTGTGACACTGAGCTATAATAATGCTATTGTGGGACTGCAGAACGTCACTATGATTATTTGAGCAATGTTGAATATGACACAGCATAACAGCAGTGAAATACTGTATGCCAAGACCAGAATCCAAAGCAAAGTGTTTGTATTCAGAATTCTGCTATGAAACATAGCCCATGGCAATATGGCAATACAGTAAAATGCCCCAGAGATAGTACTTTACTACAAGCAAAGAAGCATAATCACAGAGAAGAAAAGCTTTAACCCATATGGCATAAAATATGAATGCTTTTCTGAAAAGGTATGCCGATCTGGTGAAAAATCATGTAGTATGAAAGCTTAAGTATGTGTTTTATGAATTAACTGCGATGTGTGAAAGTAAAGCTTTTATATGTTATTTGAGCTGGTTTGTGTTTTTTATCTGACTCAATTAGCCAAGCTCTTACATTTTGTGTAGTAACGATGTGCAACTCTGTTCAGAAAGAATCATATACTGAAACTGTCAAATATGGATGGATATCTATCTCCAGATCAGGTACGAGCTAAAGCTAAACATAGCATTTCCAAAACTGCAATGAAGTCTGCTTTAATCTTATTTATTTTAGCTACTGAACCCAGTCTTGAAGAAACTATTGTTAAGTCCTTTGCCAGCATTGACTCAACATGATTGTTGATAATCTGAGATTGTGATTGTCAAAACAAGGACAATTGTAAACCAATTGGTCCTTAATTACTGCCCTAGATTTATGTGTGTGTGTGTGTGTGTGTGTGTGTGTGTGTGTGTGTGTGTGTGTGTGTGTGTGTGTGTGTGTGTGTGTGTGTGTGTGTGTGTGTATATATATATATATATATATATATATATATATATATATATATATATATATATATATATATATATATATATATAGGGTCTCTATTACAACATCTAACTAAAATAAGTTTGAACGTTGTAATATCGAACCCTAAAGTAAAAAATTCAAAAATAGCGAAGCCACGGCACATCAATTTTTTTTCCCAGGGAAAAAAATCGGTGGGCCGTTTTCGGGGCTTTGCTATTTCCTCCACTGTGGTGCGATCTCAGAGTTGGTATATTTAAGTAGGGGGGATGGGGGGCACAGCCCCCTACTTTAGTTTAAGTTTAAGATTTCATTTTCTTTTTGTCACGGAACAGCAATTTTTTCCCTGGGAAAAAAAAATCACTTTTCTGTGTTTTTGTTATTTTTGGGTTTCGGACTTTAGGGTTCGATATTACAACATTCGAACTTATGTTAGTTCGATGTTGTGATATAGACCCATATATATATATATATATATATATATATATATATATATATATATATATATAATATATAAATCAGTGGATATAAAAAGTGTACACACCCCTGTTAATGTGCCAGTTTTTTGTGATATAAAAAATGAGACCACAATAAATCATTTTAAAACTTTTCCCACCTTTAATGTGACCTATAACTTGTACAATTCAATTGAAAAACAAACAAATATGTTAGGGGAAAAATATAAAAAATAAAAAATGTACAACAAGCTGATTGCATAAGTGTTCACACTCCTAAACTTATACTTTGTTGAGTGATATGTGTGTGTGTGTGTATGATCAGCATTGTTGACTTTAATTAACTAAAAATATCTGATGTTTACTCGTGATGGTTTTTCCCTTCTCTGTCTCTTCAGATGCTGTTGCTAGTTCTTGGCAGCAGTCTTTCTTGTAGGTTTGCTGTGGACTAGAATGCAGTTGGATAGGCAGAGGACGTGTAGTCTTTCTTTGAATGCTTTCTTCAATTCCTTTTTGGATTGCTGTAGACTTACTGTTTTTATAAACTACTCCAGAATGCGGCCAAGGTTCTCTGGTATTGTCTTTTGCATTTCAAAACTGGTTCTATTTCTGGAACAAGCTGAAAAACAAATGCTAGAATTTGCTTTATATGAGTCTGAACACTGCTAAAGCTCTCTATACACCCTCATAAGTTCATTGTGCTGCAATTGTCTCCATACCCTCATTCATCAGAATCCCTTTGGTACGGTTTCAAGGAAGGCTGCATTAATACTTAAATTCACGTGTTGAACTCCATCTTTAGTTTTATTTCACACTCCTCAGCCACTTTAAGCAGGTATCTTATGAGCCTTGTACTTTGAAACTCATTAGTGCATATATCAAAGGACATATTCAAACAGACCAGGGATAGAAGTGGGCTGCCTGTACAGAGAAACCCTGGTGAGGAAGATGCAGTCTGTGATCCACATACTAAATGCAAATATTTCTCATATATTCTCAACATAGTTAGTACGAGGGCCATGTTTTCACCTTACTGGACTCTGTTACATACCCATCTCAAGGCCAGCTGTTTTCAGAATTACGCTGACCATGCCCAATGTGTTTTCTTTAACATCAGGCTGGGGCTTCTTTTTTAAATCTCCTCAAGCACCTACTCAAATTCCTTGCACACGGAAATGCTTACATGGCCTCTGCAGAGGTGTCTACAGTGGAAGGCTGAATGATTTGACTGATGGTTTAAGAGTTCTTTCTTCCTCCAGATTCACCCTGTATTTTACAGTTTCCACCTTCCCTGCAGTGACATCCGGTGAGTGATGGGGTGATAATGTTCTCCTTGATAGGGTGATGTTGTTCTTTTCAGTCCCTCCTTGGCATCATGTGGAATATTAAGAAGCCACCCCTTACCCTTTCTCCTAATGTATGAACACAATACCAATATGTTTTTGTATTTCAAAAATGCTTACACTTTTGTATGGTACCTTCAACAATCAGCTTTGTCTTCAATTCCTGTGAAGTTGTGGTACCATGAGAAGTGACTGGCAGTACTTGTTATTGCATTAAACTTTTCTGTCATTACTGCTGTCCCCCACTTTCATTACTGAAGCCCAAAAAGTTAGGAAATGTTAGCAGTTTTGTGGAACAACAGTAATTAGCTGAACAAATGCTCACAGAGACTGGTGCCTTCCACAAGCAGTCAGTCAAATGCATTCCAGATGCACTACTAAAATGTGTGAAACCCTTCTTACTGTGACAAAATTGTTGTACAGTTTCAGGAAAAAAAATGTCTCCTCAAGCTTTCTTTCCCTTCAGTAGTTTTGTGAATTATGTTGTATCTCCTGTAAATATACATAAAAGGAAATCATTAACATGCCTCTGCATGGATACCATGTATGCTGTCAGTGGCACTGATGTTTACAAATCAGAAACATCAGTAATCTGGTTCTTTTGACCAATTTATTAAGATAAAGAGGCCATTAGTTAAACAATTCAAAACAAAAAAAAAAGGCCAAAGCCGTATAGTATTCTAGGATGAACTATCACGATAAAGTAATACATGGATTCATATATAGTTAACAGGGCTGTGACAAAGGAATTTTGATAATTCATTTTAGCATTATTCACAGTTTCCTTTTGAGGTATATACAACCTCTGATCAAAAAGCAGAATGAAGCTAATGTTCATCATATATGTGGACTAAGTTGTTATTACATCAGAAGGAAAATATAAATGCATATTTCTTAAGCTAAAGCTACATTTTTATTACTGCATATAATGTGTGGCCCAAACTCCATGTTCTGATGAAGGCATTGTGCTCTCATGTAAATCATAATTGAGATGCAGTAAAATCATTAAGGTTATAATGCCAGCCTTGAGTGTGTTTTGTACTTGAGTATCCAGTTATAATTTCCTAAACTTTTATTCCAGACTATCATGGGGATGTGACATAACCCATCATATACAGTTATGGAGGTGGGGCAACTAGCTGCATAGGAAAACTGCAGTTACATTTTAATGATATTTTCCTAATGTGTAACTGCAAATATGCTCTCTCTTTTTTATTGTAAATAGTTTGTGGTTCTGCTAATGGGTCCCTTTATCAAGTCTTCCCTCAGCAGTTGATTGCTGTTGTTTGGTTCCATTTGTTGGAGAATGATAATTCTCTGGTCTGGTTTTTCACTTTTGATAGCAAACAATAAGCTGTGAATATTATGATTGTGCATATTATGACTTGTTTTAATTATTTCTGTCTGAAATAGGCTAGTCTGTTCAGACATCTGAGATGAGAAAACTGTTACTTCAGTCTTTCTGCCTTTTTATCTTTTGGGTGTTGTTTCTGCCACTTGCAAGTCTTAGTTAAGCTTAATACCTTTCCTCCGTATTAGAACGTTTTCTCTCAGCTGGTCTTAAAAAAATCTATTTTCCTTTCCTGTCTGAGTGCTTGGGAGTTATTAGTTCAGCATGGCTTAAATGCCTTCATGTTTCAAAAGGTGCTCCTTCTGCGGTCAGAAGATACCTTACTCCGACTCACATGAGGAGTGTCACTACTGTTTGGGGTCGGTGCACCTGGAGGTTGAATGCAACATTTGTGCTGCATTCAACCCCAAGGCCCTATAGAGCATCAAAACAAACTTTTGCTGAAGGTTTGGTGCAGGGTTGTCCTTTGTCTTCAGACTCCCTGTTCAAACCCTCACAGTAGCCTAAAAAGAGACCTCCTCCTCCTTCTGTGGGGTCCTCTTCTTCTTCTCTTTCAAAAAGCTGAAGATTTTGGATCGCAGATCCCCAGATTTGAGCCCATTCTCTTTGGCTTCAGATCCAAGGTCTGTCACTCCAAAAACTTCGGATCAGATTCTCAGATCCTAGGCTTCGGCTGATCAGAGGCCTTCGGATTCAAATAGAAGCAAGCTGTCCCCAGATCCGTCCAGTTTGTCGGATCCATCCAGCATGGCTTCCAAGCCTTTGGAACCTGACAGGTTGTCTGATCCGACAGCTCTGTCAGATCCCATTATCATTGAGGGTTTTCCTTCTGAGTCTTCCAGGAGGTCAGATCTCAGTCATTGGAGCCAATCTCCTTCTTGAGGACATAGGACTTCAAGAACCAAGGTCGGATCCCCAGCAAGATCTGGCCACTCTTTAGGTTCATCCAGGTCCTCCAGAAGTCTCCTTTCCTCAGATGCGGATAGGATGATGAGGAGTTTCCTCAAAGCCCCAATCAAATTGGGCTTGCTGCCATCCCCTACTCAGGTGGCTAGATGACCCTTCTGTCCACAGGACTCCACTCTGCTCTTTCATTCCAGCAGGTTATGGAATATCAGGACTGTCAGGGTCCCTGGCTGGCTCTGTTCTGCAGCCCTCAGACCAGAGTGGGCCTCATCTCCAAGAGATCAGTACAAGTTCCCTTGGGGTGGGTTTGGGTCTGGATTTTCTGGACCGCTCCCTTCCTTTGGGGACTTTGGTGCTGGAAAGCTCGGGGCTGATATTGTCTGGGGACATCGGCACTGCTTCGGGGTCCCATCTCCCTTCCTAGGTGGCCCCCACCACTGGGGATGGGGGAGCTTTGTCCAGTCTATCAGGCTTTTGGGTGGTAGAGAGGACCTTCTCCAGCTTGGCATTTACTTCACCTTCTTCTCAAGGTCCTCCCCAGCATTTTTTGAGATTGAGTGCTGAGGCCTCATCATCCATCCAGGGTCAACCCTCCTAAGAGTGCCTTCAGATGAACACTACCCCACTTCAGTTACTCATCTCTTCTGAATCCACCCTGAGTCCACTGCAGAGGAGTCCCCTTAGGAGAGAATATGTAAGAGGAGCATTTGGACTCTCCTGGATAGTCCCTCACCAAGGACACTGATTTTGAGGAGAGAAAGGGATCCTCCAGACTTCTGCCTGAGGAGGTGTCCTTAGCTGACATCCTGGAGGTTCTCAAGCATAGAGGCGGATGGTCTTCTCCAACCCCATCTTTGGAGGAGACCATGTTTCTGAAGGCATGGTGCCATTTTCTACCTGCAACCCCCCCCCCCCCGCTGATGAGTTTGTGGACCTTATCGCCAGGAAGGCTTGGAAGGAGCTGGACATGGTGGAACCTGTGCCCAAGAAGTCAGACAAATTCCTCAGTCCTCCAAAGGGTAGGTCTTTTTGGAGCCAAGGGTTCCCTGCCAATGCCATTGCGGTGGCCACTGCTACTAAAAAGGAGCTAGCTGAGCAAAGCTCCTCAGTTTATTCCTCAATCAGGGAGTCTCAGGCAATCAAATGTTTCAGAAAGCATGTGTTTGCCTCAGCTACTTTTTTCCTGAAAGCAACTAATTACTTGGCCCACTTTACCCGGCTTCTGAAGGATTTGGTTTTGGAGCTTATTACTTCCCTGTCAGAGTTGTTGCCTCCAGAGAGATATTGAAGTTAGTCTCTCCGAGGCTGTCTACTCTCACATCTTCAGGTAATGCTTCGATGAGGCTGATCTCCAATACTGTGGAGGCCACATCTCGAGTGGCAGGCACCAGCATTGCTATCCAACAGCATGTCTGGCTTCAGCTTTGCAGGTCTGTGGAACCCTTTAAGGCATCTTTCACTAATGCCCCCTTTGATGGTTCCACTTTGTTTGGACCTTCTGTTAAGGACACGTTAACCTGTAGTGAGCAGGAAGACAAGACTCATTCCACATTAGGGATCAAGTTTTCTACTTCCCTGAGGTCCTTTTCTAAGACCCAGAGGGGCATTAAGAAGCTTTGATTCTGGAGGACTAAGTCTTCCTTTCAGGATGCTCCCCAGCAATCCTCTTCCACATGCCGAGGCAGGAAATTCAATGGTAGATGCTGCCATAGGGACAAAGGGGGCCTGCAAAACTAGGGCTCCTGAGAACCCTTCTCGGAGAAGCTGTTCCAGTGCTCCTGAGGAACTCCCTGACTGCTCTGCCCTGGAGGTAGTGGGGGTCATCTCTCCCTTCACCCACTAGCCTAGACAAGTCTCACCTCCAATCAGTGGATGACAAAATTCATTTCCAAGGGTTACTCCATTCCTTCTCTCAGCCTCCTCAAATTTGAAACTCTCTCCCTGCCAAAGGGAGTTGGCCTATCTCGAGGTACAAGACCCCCTTCAAAAATAGCCATTCAAGAAGTCCCAACAGGACAACAAGGGTCTAGAACTTACTCTTTCTTCTTTTTGGTGCCAAAAAAACACCAGGGATCTGCATCCGATTATGCACCTCAGCAAGCTAAACCTTTCTGTCAAGGATTCCAAGTTCCAGATGGTCACTGTACAGTCCATTCTGCCCCTCTTGCAGAAGGATGGTTGGATGTACTCTGTATATCTCAAGGATGCGTACTATCATGTAAATATTGACAGATGCTCCAGGAGTCATTTCTGCTTTTGGTTAGGGGCCAATCATTATCAATTCAGAACCATACCTTTTGGACTCACCACAACCCGAGGTGTTTACCAAATGTATGCCAGTGGTAGCAGCTCATCTCTGGCTGCAAAGTTACCAGGTTTTTCCATACCTGGACAATTGGCTTCTCACAGCTCCCATGAGGCATTGACTAACTCTGGTGATCAGATATGTCCTCAGTCTATTCCAGCATCTAGGTATCACAGTGAATCTACACAAGTCAAATCTAGTTCTGAGCCAAACTCTGGAATTCATTGGAGTCCTGCTGGACAAAGTATCAGAGACTGCAGTGCTGCCTTCCGCAGGGTCCAGCTTGTTCTGGATCAAGTCTCTCTTTTGTTGGATCTAGCACGCCCACCTGTTCATTTGATTCTCAAAACTCTAGCCTCTATGGTGGCTGACATTCAGTTGCTTCCTCTTGCCAGGTATCATGCAAGTTTTCCAATGGACCTTGGTAGTGCAGTAGTCCATTCTTTCACAGCCCATGTCAATGACAGTAAAGCTGACTCATGTGCAGGAATCATCTTACTTGGTGGCTCCAGTCTCAGGACCTATTTCTAGGCAGGCCATTTTGTCTTCCCCCACCCAAGGCTGCAGTGACCATGGATGCCTCCCTGCTGGAGTTTTGGAAGCATTTACAGGGCAGAATTCTTCAAGGCACTTGGTCCCCATGGAGACCAAATTGCATAGAAATGTCTTGGAGATGAGAGCAGTCCTTCAAACATTGCAAACCTTTCAGGAATGCTTCCCCCTGGGGACTATAGCAATTCAGACAGACAACATGGCTGTTGTCTGATATACCAACAAGCAAGGGAGTACAGTCTTAGCTTCTGTACAGAGAGGCTATGAGGGAGTGGGAATGGGCAATGTCTTCCAGGCACATTTTCGTTATAACTCATATTCCTGGGAGTTCCAATGTGTTGGCAGACAAAGTCAGCAGGTCCATCTTGAGTCCTCATGAATGGTCTCTGAATCCATCAGTGGCAAGGCAAATGTTTGATCATTGGGGTCAACCATGCTGTGACCTCTTTCAACCACAAATGCAGCAAATACTTTGTATTGATCCCCCCATTGGGGCAGTCATCCAGAGATGCTCTTGTTCATGATTGGCCTGCAGGTCTCCTCTATGCTTTATCCTCCTATTCTCCTAATGCCCAACGTTTTACAGAAAGCTCATCACCTGAAGACCTCTCTCATCATCATTGCCCCTTTCTGACCTCAAAAGGCATGGTTCTCCTTCCTGAGGTCTCATCTGCAGTATCGACCTAGGATGCTAGATCCCATTCTTGATTTCATTTCCCATCCCTGGGGGCTTCCACTTCCCAATCTCTGGACCCTTTTTTTAACCTCATGGTTTCTCCAGTTCCAGTAATCCTTTCACAGGCCATGCTTCCTTCCCCGGTGAAGGGCATTATTTTGGCAACTGAAAAGCTGTCAAAAAAGATGGTGTATTCCAGTAAGTGGAAAAGGTTTTCCACTTGGGCCAAACAATGGAATCTAGATCCCTTTTCAGCCCCTATTTCTGATATTTTGCTTTTCTTATTTTCCCTTTTTCAGGATGGGGTGAGTTATTTTACCATTAATCTTCAGTTGAGTGCCATCTCTAATTTCCATATCAATAATGCATATCAGTAATCCATATCCATATCAATAACGAGCCTACCGTTTCTTCCAAATTGTGCAAAGCCTTTCTGAAAGGAGTTTTTCTTTTTAAACCTCCTATTAAGGATCAGTCCCCACCATGGGATTTGACTTTGATGCTGCAGTCCCTAATGCAAAAACCCTTTGAACCAGCTATTTCTTGTGATCTTAAATTTCTTTCTTGGAAGACAGCCCTTTTAGTAGCCTTTACTTCTGACAAGTGGGTCTCGGAACTTCAGGCTCTGTGCATTAAGCCACCGTTCATGATCTTTTATAAGGACAAGGTATTTCTTAGAACAAATCCTTCCTTTCTCCCTAAAATGGCCTCTGAAGCTAAACTCAATCAGTCAGTTCAATGACTGGTCTTCTTCCCTAATTACTCTAATAAAGGGGAATATATCTTGCATTGTTTAGATGTCCACAGGCAATTACATTTTTAGTTAAAGAGGACTGAGGAGCTTAGAAAGTCGGACCAACTATTTGTGGCTTTTTCTCAGAACAGAAAGGACCAGGCAGTTTCTAAAGTGACTATTTTCAGGTGGATTGCTGGTTGCATTTCCTTCATTTATGCTAGTTGGCATCTAGAAGTATCCAGACTAGTGAAAGCCCACTCTGCTAGGTCTGTTGCTACGTCATCAGCCTTTTTGGATAGACATTCCCTTGATGAGATTTGTGCTGCTGCGACTTAGTCTAATCCTCACGCTTTCATGTCGCACTACAAATTGGACTTAGTATCCAGGACCAGGGCTTCATTTGTTGCCTCCATGCCCCGGCATACCCTTCCTTGAAGCTACCCAGGGTACATGGTAGCTGGGGACTCTGATCTATCTGTGATGAATAATAACACGAATAGCATCCAATAAAGAGTTATGTCTTAACACAACTTGGCATCTGTGCTATCCAGTGCCATTATTCATCACATTCCTGCCCTCCTTCTCCCTTCCTTCTGTGGGTTCTGACTAGGCTGAAGTGGCTTGTATTTCATGAAAAGTTTTTTGGATTCTGTTGCAGATTTTCTGCGTTTCAGCTAATTTTTAGCAAACTCAATCTGAGGGTTAGAAGTTAGCAAGGGATTATGGGAAGGGGAGGAGCTTGAGCTCAGGATTTGTTTGAGAAGTTGCCGGCTCAGCTCTGAGGACAGATTCTAGACCCATCTGTAATGAATAATGACACTGGATAGCACTGCTGCCAAGTTATGGTAACTACATAACTCTTTTTTTTTTTATCATGATGCTATACTCCTCTACTTAGTGCTTATGAGGTAAATAATATTTCACACTATAAATATATTGTTTGATCATATTCTATTATATTACTTTTTATACTTCATTGAATTTGCCAAATGCATTGTTGTAGAGGACGTTTAGTATTACAGTCATATTATTTCATATTCCCAGTGGGAAGATTTAGGACCTCTTTTCAGGAGGCAGGAAATTAATATCCAGAATATATTAATACTAAGTATCATTACATCAGAAACAAAGTGTATGTATATATGTGTATATATATATATATATATATATATATATATATATATATATATATACACACACACACACACACACACATATATATATATATATATATATATTTATATATATATATATATATATATATATATATATATATATATATATATATATATTCTCTAGAAATGGATTCTTTTTCATTTGTATCATTCGTATAATTCATCCATCCTTGTCTCCACAACCACTTTTCCCATTTTTTGCGCAAGGGGTCACTTCAGCAGTGTGTGTGTGTATGTGTGTGTTTGTGTGTGTGTGTGTGTGTGTGTGTGTGTGTGTGTGTGTGTGTGTGTGTGTGTGTGTGTGTGTGTGTGTCTTTATACATATGCACAAAATGCCAGGATTCAGACCCTTTCACTGTTTTAGTCTAGCATTTTGATTACATTCAGTTTCCATTGGAACTCTGTATATGACATCTTCTCAGGCAGCAGAATATGTCTACTGAGGTTTTATTCCATCATAAGTAAAAATACTATATATTTACCAGAAAAAAAATATTTGTTTTTCATGTATAAGATATCATTGCTCAAATGCAATAGTTTAAATCAGCTAATACCCTTCTATCAAGTAAATACTGAGCTGCACTGAAATATTAACAGTATCATAGCAATCTTATGCTCAGGTTATTTCAGTATATCATGCTTTAACTACCTGAAAAGTTTGTAATGCAGAGGTACCAAATGTAGTTCATATTCACTTGCTGTTACAGAATGACATTCTACATTGTATTTGGATTATGTTGGCAAAACTGTATATCATTTATGTTCAGGATGAAAAATAAAATACTGGTCCAGAATGCATCTTTACTGAATTGTCATTACATCAAAGGTAAAAATCTTTGTCTTTGTTAAGAAAAATATGCTTGCTTCATTTGTAACATGTCCTGCCACAAATGCCATAGTTTGAAGCAGCTAAAATATTTGTGTCTTGTTCTTCTCTGAGCTACACTAGAATCCTAAAGTACAGAATAACAATCCTGTAACTGAACGTTCTGTTGTTACTGTCTGAATGTTTTGCAAAGAAAGCTTGATGGGAACTGACATGTGGCTTTCTCTATATAGGTGCCAGTGCTATGTATCCATTTGGGTGTTTGTATAGCACCTCTGCTCAGGATTCAGGTTACAGTAGGTGGTTCAAAGTTTGTATTTACTGAGTTATCATTACATCTGAAGTAAAACACTTATATGTTTCAAAAAACTCATCCGTAATATGCTATAGCTCAAATGTCATGGTGTGATGCACCTTAAATGTCTTGGTCCAATTTATTGTTGAGCAAAACTAAAATCCCTATGGTAAGAATAGCAGTCTTAAATGCATTCTCTATGTGACTAGGGTGTTATCACTGCCTACAGAAGTGTAATGAAAATAATCCACAACAGCATACAACGGACCAACCAATGATTTAGGAAGCCACAGCAAACAAATATAAGATGAAATTTATTGAAAGGTTAGTGCTTTCGTAATGATAAACACCATTTCATCAGACCATATCATCACTTGTAACAAAGAACAAATATATACTGCTCACAGTTAAACAACAACCAATCAGAATAAATCAACCACTTAGCCCATTCATTAATAAATATTCTAAAAATCATTAACAAAATCCTATTCTCATATCAAAGTAGTAACTAAAATATACACACCATTCTGTAAAAACAGTAAGAAAAATAATAAAAAAAAAATAAAGACGTAATTAACAACTATTTAAAAAGCATCCTATTCTTCAAAATGGGTTTCAAGGGAACTCGATCATTCAACCCCTTCTCTTTATCCGCTCTTAACCTTATAATCCATCTAGTTTCAGAGGTTTCTGTTTTATTAACAACATCACTACCTCGCTCACTATCCCAAACCTTCTCTGTCACAAAAAACCTAAAAGAATTTGTGGGACCATAGAGGGAGATATATTTGGCTAAAGCATTAGTCAAAACAAGATTCCTGATGTTTAAAAGATGCTCCCTAATCCTAAATTTCCCTTTCCTGTTGGTCTTCCCTACATAGAAAGCCAAACAGCGTACTGCCAAATACACCACATTAGAGGTGCTGCAATCTGCTACCACCTTAAACTTAAACTCTTTGCACAAATCTGGAGGCATAAACCTATTAGCAACGTCTATAAACTCACAGTAATTACATTTGGTACAAGGGAAAGTCCCTTGCCTAAAATTAACTGAAAATGCTCCCATATTCCCTTCAGGATAACATAAAAGTCTCTTAATTGATTTTTCATTCTTAAATAAAGTTAGGTCTATCCCCTTCTATAGTTTTAATTTCAGGGTCATGTGTTAGAATTGGCCAATATTTGTTAACAACATTTGTTACAATATTAACCTTATTAGAGAAGTAGGTCGGTACACGTATTGATGCTTTCTGGATCTCCTTAACCTTCTCATAAGCACCCCTACGCGAGAAGAAATAAGGTTTACCAGTCCCATCTCTCATAGTTACTACCGCATCCAAAATATTATCAGTAGTGACATCAGTATAACCACTCTCTCCAAACCTCTCCCTGAGGTCTACCAACTCATTCTTGAAATCTCTGTCACTAGGTGTCAATCTGGCGACCCTCAATGCATGTTCTTTAACCACATTCGTAAAGACATGCTTATGATCCATGCTTCTCCTATGAAGCAATGCATTCCTGTGGCATTCCTTCCTAGGTATCTTGGTGATAAAACCTTTGTCTTTATTCCTAAGGACTTTTATGTCTAGGAATTCAATCTCATTCTGTGAGCTATTCAAGTCCAACTTAAGAAATGTTGTGCTGTTGTTAATTTCTAGATGAAAAAGTTCTAATTCAGCCTGAGCCTGACTCCCATGCCATAACAAAAAGAGGTTGTCTACAAAACGCCTGTAAAACACTATCTGATCCCATCTACTTGGCTCAATAATGCAATCACTTTCCCAGGTGGCCATGACCCAGTTAGCATAACTACTGGCACTTGAAATGCCAATGGCCATACCACCCTTCTGTAAGTTTAAACTGTGATCAAAAAGCATGACATTATTTTCCAGCACTAATTCTATAATAATACAGAGTAGATCTATACATCTATGCTTATAGGTGCCATCTGAAATCAAGTGCTGCCTAAGCATCTCAACACCAGTATCATTGGGAATAGATGTGAATAATGAATGTACATCTAACGTCACTAATAAAAAAGTATCATTACTCCTGTCATGATGCAGCATAAATTCATATGAATCCACCCAAAATTGTTTCAAATCTTTCAGAATAAACTGGTTCCTATCCACAATAGGTCTTAAGTGCTTCTCAGTGTAAACTGGCAAAGGTTCAGTGGACCAATTACACCCTGATACTATAGGTCTCAAAGGCAGAAACATGGGATTTTTATGAATTTTCTGAGTCCCTGTATAATAGGCATCAAAGGTTTAGATAAATTAAAGTAGTTGTATAAATCTGTATTAATCTCATTATTGAGAAAGCATTTATACAAGGCATCTTCTAATCTTTTAATCATTGCATTCATCTCATCAACACTAATAATTTTATTTGTCAAAGCATCATTCAACATATTACTCATCGTGTCATAATAATATTCCCAATTCATTATTACAATTGGCCCACCCTTATCAGCTGGCCTAATAACACTTGTTTGATCTGACCGTAGGCCCTTTAAAGCCACATATTCATTCTTGGTTATATTATAAAACCTACCTCTATTGTCAGATATCTTTAATGCTTCAAAAATCTCATTTTCACATAGACTAGTGAACACATTCATTACCGGATGGTTAGGTGGAATATACATACTCGGTCTTCTGAAACATCTTGTATATTCATTATTATCATTCATAAATAACAGTTTCAACAAGACATTCCTACTAAAAAGTTTCAAATTCAAAACAGTTTCCGTTACCTCTGTCCTTTGGGCAGGTATAAACGAGAGGCCCTTACTAAGTAAATTCAGTTCATCTACTGTCATGGTTCTTGAGGAGATATTCCACACTAATGAGCAAGCCCTCTTCACCACTCTGGTGGTCGGCAAGTCTTGTTGTATCTTCCTTTTGGTGCCGTCTTTGCTGAACGATCATTCTCTCCTCCCCACATAATCGGACATGTCCAGTCGGATCAGTAAAACCTGAAAAACTGACCCTGGGCTCTTCATTTGCATTGTTGGTTGCTCAAACAAACCCGAAGGTACATTCCCCTTCTCACCCAGGGAATTTGCAGTGTAATCAGTCTTGGAGCCCAATCCCAACAATTGCTGAAAATCCGTGGTCTTCTCTACTCTGCTATTGGAACTAGCAGATGCTAAAACAGGTGACATGATGACCTCTAGTGTTGGGAGGGCATTTGTTTTCCATTTAGCTCCCAACCTCTCATTCGTCCTAATACATTCATTGAGAGAATCTAGGGCTATGCTCTTATCAGCTGCAGTTGTTTGGATAGTCTGCTTAGTTTCGACATTCTTCCACTTCTCAGAGTCCGGTACACTGGTCTTCAGCCACACAAAAACATGTCCCTTCTTAAAATCTCTCTTATCCCTCCCCAGTTTATTGAATTTCTGCCATAACAACCTGTTCTCAAAAACAGTAATGGAATCAAGAATAATGCTCAGTTTCTCATCCACTAAATCAAATGGAAATTGCAAATATAATAGTTCTTGTTCCCTTATAATATTCTGCATCAAAACTGTCTCATCTGTTTCAGAAAACTCCATCAAAAGATGAATATAATTGAAACTCAATTCTAAATTCAGCTGCTGCCATCTAGGAAGTAATTCTGGATGCCGTTCCCCTTGATTAGGCATCTTAAGGATTCTTAAGCCTCAAGGAATCACCCGGTGCTTAAGACAAGCTTCCAGATGATGACATTGACCCTGTAACTTCTTAATCTTATAGAGTTCATCCTCTAGTTTATGTATGGCTCTCAAAAAAGAAGCGTAATCAACAGCATCAAAGTCACTCCATTTCTTGTCCTCAGGCAAACCATTAGTTAATAAAGGATTATTTTCTCTGAACACAACCAACTAATTTATTTGGTGAGGGTTCAGGGGATCTCCATTGTTCTTGGGGAGCATAGTCCAACTCAATACCAATGTGAAAGTCTCAGTAATGCTTCCATCTTGCCACAACCAACAAAAAAGAAATTCTATACACACAAAGAAGGTTATGGCTCGAACGAATGGGCCATTGAATTAAAAAACAGTAAAAATAATCCACAGCAGCATACAGCTTATTCTTTTTACAAAATGGTATGTATATTTTAGTTACTACTTTGATATGATAATAGGTATTTTGTTAATTTTTTTATAATATTTATTAATGAATGGGCTAATTGTTTGTTTTATTCTGATTGGTTGTTGTTTAATTGTGAACAGTATATATTTGTTCTTTGTTACAAGTGATGATATGGTCTGATGAAGTGATGTTTATCACTATGGAAGTGCCAACCTTTCAATAAATTTCACCTTATATTTGTTTGCTGTGGTTTCTTAAATCATTGGTTGGTCCATTGTATGCTGCTGTGGATTATTTTTACTGTTTTTTTATTCAATAGTCCATTCATTTGAGCTGTAACTTTCTTTGTGTGTATAGAGTTGTAATGAAGTCTCAAAGGGAGACTAATATATGTAATTTTGAACACATTTACCACATACAGTGGTCAAAGGCCCTCCTTGTCACAGTCTGGCATATTGCCTTATCCCCAGTTTTCATTGGGATTGTCATATATCACTTATGCTCTGTTTTTGTAATAAAATACTGAAGCAGAATATATTTTTGCTGAGTTTTTATTATATCAGATATAACAGTCATGTACATGTCTCCTGAACAAAGAATTTTGTTAGCATTAGAATATGCAATAAAGTACATTCCACAAAAATAATTATTCCTACAATCACCAAATAAGTGTTTTCTGAGGATTATACCATATTATTTTGGGAACATTTTCTATAATATTTTAAACAGCTTTATAGATATGGAGCAATATTGCTAAGTGCCACCAACATCCTTAAATAACCACTTGAGTTATTTTTCCCATCCAGTTCACCAGTTCATAACAAACATTTACATATTTCAGTGTAAAAAACCCATTACATATCTGAATCGTATCAAAAGAGTTTCCTTATTAAACGATAATTACAAATAATACTTTTTCTCAAAACATAGTACATTGGCTGGCTTGGTAACTGCTATAGTAAAGCATACAGATTTTATATGTTCTGACAGACATGCACATATTATTTTGTCTTCTGTTCCTAACTGTTAGTAGTTTATACAATATTCAGTATAAGACAGACAACCCAGGCATTTGTTCTGAACATTTTATATGAATCTGAAGAAATAGAGAGAGACTGCCAGTTGAAATTAAAGACATACTCAGGCCAGAATAGAATTGTGAAATTGACAACCTGCAAAATTAAAAATGATCACTTTCGTTTCTTTTCAGAGTAACAAATATAAAAGCTATGAAAAACATAAATATATACACTTGACAGTTCAGGTTTAAAAGACTACATATTTCTTTATAAATGCTTTATATATATATATATATATATATATATATATATATATATATATATCTATATATATATATTTTTTTTTTTTGCTACAAATTATCTAAAATGATTGCTTAGTATTAACATTTATGATCCAGTTGATTCTTTGCATTTGAGGACAGCGACTCAGTCAAAAGACAGTTTATAGATAATTATGTCAATAATATTTTCTGAGAAATTTGTGAAAAAATACCATAGTAGTTTTGGAAATGCTGGCATTAATATATAGAATCTAAATTAGCCAGAAATAGTTAATAGTGCGGGGGTCTGTCTTCTTGAAAAGTAGTCAAGAGATTAAAAATGTAATTCCAGCCCCTTTAGGCACTGAATTCATCCTTAGGTTGCAAGGGCTGAAGTCATTTAAAGTGCTCTGCTTTGATGAATGATTTGAGGTCCAGGAAGTAAACATGTCTGGCTCTGACATTGGAGGTGTGTTCAGGAATAGGTAGCTCTCATTGTTTGACTTGCCAGAGCTCAAGGCTGAATGGGCTGATTCCAGAGAGTTTTCAGTGAGTAATCATACCTTAAGTTGAGAGTACTTCAGGCTTAGAACTTCTTTCTCAAGGTCTCCCCTGCACTCAGCAGGACTTGTATTCTGAGTTTGAGGGGGTCTTCTGAGCAATCATGCACCAGGGCTTACATTAAGGCCCAGGCATCATAGATCCATGACTGTAACTTTAAGGAATACACTTTAATGCTAGTATCAAGCCTAGCAGAGACTTCCCTTACCTACATGTTGCCCTTAGTAGGTGCCCTTCTGACCACTGAATCCTATCATCTGACATCAGATACATGCACAGTATATGCATGTCCCAGCAGAAGACTGCATAAGCTGTTTGCTGGAGTCAGCAAGTGGCAGACAACAGCCTCTCACTCAAGGTTTTACAAAGATTCTGAGGATTTGGAATGCATTCTCTGAGAATTATAAGGATAATGAATCCCCTAGTCCCTCATTTACCAAGCCCTTGAGGCTCATGCAGTCATTTATGCGCTGGCCCGGTCACCATTCCATCTCCTCAGTAATGCCTAAATGTGCATCTTAGGAAAAATAATGAGAAGTCTTGGGTGATCTGCCTATAAAAATAGTCATTAAGGCTGCAATTATAGTAGCCTGGAAGCATATAGTCTGTTTTTTTATCCTTAGAAAACAGAAGGATTTTACAAGTCTCAGGCTGAATGCAGCAATTTCCTCATCAAGTTTTCTTGCATTGACTCCTATGTGATCTCTTCTTTCCAACATAGACCTAGAGACTACATCATTTTGTTCCTTTGCTAATAGGCAAGGACTCAAACTTTCTAGTAAGGTAGTGCAATAAAGTATACTCCTCTTCCAAAAATACTTATCTCACCCATGCAAATTCTATTCCCCTTTAGAAGAACTGGCCCTGGTAAATCTTGTCAACTTCCCTGAGTCTGAACTCAAGGAGAAGCTTATGAAAAATGTATACAGCTCCGACATTCAGCTATTGCATAACCTGCAGCAGTTTGATTGTGTTGATGCTGTATAATTTCTCAAGGAGTAGCTCAGAAGTAACATTCAGTGTACTCAATTCAAGGAAGAAGTTGTCTTTTTGCTGGCCTTTGAAGAACTGGTGGATGACCTCCTGAGTAAGAAACATGTCTTCAGCACTAAGGGATATATGTGAACCCAGTCAACCTACATCCTCCTCTGTTCCAAGGGGGTCCTTTTTTCTGGATTTGTTTTTTTTTTTTTTTTTTTTTTTTTTTATTGTGGTACTGCCTCGGTTCTTGGTTTTGTGGCGTCTACTTCCACCTCTCCTTAATCATCCCAAAGAAGGAAAACACCTCCAATCAGACCAAGAAAAGCAATGGTCTCGCCTCTTCCTTAGCAAGTCAAATTATCCAAGAGAGTAGCTCATCCAAGCTGACTGCCGGCTTACTCTCATCTGGGTTAGTGCTGGGTATAAACTGTTCTGAGTTTACCAAGACTTGGAGATTCATTACCAAGTACAAGTGAGTTCTAAGTTCAGTCATGATTGTCCACAACTCAGACCTCTTTGCTTCTCTGCCAGGAGTCCAGCATTGTCTCTTCAAAGCTCCTTATACAGGCTCAGGCTGTAAGACAGAAAGTGGCCATGCAGAATGTGTATTTTTTTCATTTGGACAATCATTCAGAATGCAATAATCCTTGTGCATTTCTGGCACCTACAAAATCTGGGCCTCATTGAAGTCAGGATGAAGGTCAGCTATTTATTTCTGCCCATCACAAGCTTATAGATTGCAGAATCTGTGGCCCACTACTATCTGGACAAGCAGTTTTATAAAAGAGTGCTGTGTCTCCTTATTTAACTCTAAAGAAACCCTATCTTCATTTAAATCTAAACATCATAATTGACAGGCTTTCCTCTCCCCAAATAAAATTACTGGTTTGGCAGTACTAAGTTTCATTTCTTGAACTTTTTTCTGGTGGTTTTCATCTATAAATTCAGAATCTTGAAGTTGCAGGACATTATGTCTAGATAGCACTATCTGGTCTTTCACAAGACTTATCTGCCCCTTGGACTAAACCACATTTTTCTAAAATGTGGTTTTTGGCTTATCCCTAAATCAGTCCAGTCATTTCCTATTTTCTTTACCAGACCAGATACTTGAGAATAATAATTGAATATACGAATAGAACTTCTTTTTTTATTTGTGATTTTTATAATTTGTGAAACTGAGGGTATTATTTATGCTACTAAGTGCCCCTGTAGTTTGTTTTATCTTGGAGAAAGTAAGAGGAAATTTAAGATTAGATTACAAGAAGATGTGAGAAATATTAGACTAGGAAAGACTGAATGTCTTATAGCATGTCATTTTGCACAGTTCCATAATTCTGATCCTAGTGAATTAAATCCAGCAATTTTGGAAAAAGTACCTAGGAGATTTTACTCTGTAAGTACTTATGAAAGAAAATTAATGTATAAGGAAGCTATTTTTATTTTAAAGTTTAATGCCTTATGTCCCATTGGTCTTAATTTAGATTGCAATTGGAGAGTGCTTATTTAATTAGTCTTGTAACCTTATTGGCTATTTTATTATTGATGGGAGTATTTTAGTATGCTGTTTGTTAATGTTTTTTAGTACTCCTTGAAGGCTGTGTATCAGCCGAGATGCTAGAGTAAATAAAGTTTGTATATTTTTAGCAATTGTTTTGGTTCCTGCCATTGGTTATTCAGTTTTATTTCCCTTTTTTGTGGTCTGCTTGAGGAGAATGAGACTTCATATCTTGGAGTTAACCACTCATCTTAAGATTTACCTAAAGCTGACACATACATTTTGCAAGACTGTACAGGTGTCCATGTTCTTTTTTTTTTCCAGAAGAAAGGAGAAGGTTCACAGTTGCTCTACAAACTCATTTGAAGTGGATTGCCTACTACATTAGCTTTTATGTTCAGTGGCTAGCCACCCATTGGATAATGCTCTCCTAGAGGCATTGGTGCTTTCAGTGCTTGTTTCAAGAATGCTTCCATTGCAAATATCTGTGCTACAGCTGCTCCATCCTCACTGCATGCTTTCACTTATCATTATTTATCCAACAGTTATTGCAGGACGTGATATTTCTTTTGTCTATCAGTACTTGAGGACTGTGCCTTCTAACATTGGTCAATGGACTGCCCTCCTGCTGCTTTCACCTTGGTAGACTTCTGCTTGGATTCAGGCTAAATGTTGACACTTCAGGGAAGGTCTTTGACATTAGATATCTTTGATGTGTTATTACCGCATGACATGGCCTGCAGAGAGCCCTCTTTGTTGGGTCCTAAGTATTCTCCTTCCATTCCCCGATACCATGTGGACCTCTCTGTCCAGGCCAGGCTGTTGGAGATCCCTGTAAGTTGGGGAACTAAATAATTATATACTAAATGTTTGAAGTATACTTGCATATTATTATTTCTTGATTTGCATAAAGAGATCTTGCTTTTGTTTGGGGGCAGACTGTGGATTCAGGAGCTTGGTGAATGTATTTAGTTGGCACACAGTATTATACCATGTGCCTGTGCTGAGCACATGACCTCCACCCAAGTATGGTATCTTCTAAAAAAAGTACTTAATTATGTCTGGTGGAAAGGTTGAACCAAATCAGTGATCCATCAAGGATGGACCCCTTGTTGATCAACTAATGTTGCATGTAGGTTACTCCTTGTACTCTGTTTTGCGGTCTGATTGAGTATGGTGAAAATAGTATCATTATTAAAAACACTTCCTACCTGCCATGCTTCACATTATCAGATATAATTTTTCTTTACCTTATCAGTCTTACTCTGGGGTTATTGCACCTTGGAGAAAGAATGATCACTAAGAGGTTAAATAACAGATGCCTTGTTCTTTCTCCAGAAGATTGGGGGATTAGACCCATTAACAAACAAACACATATGAGCGATAGCATATCACTCATGGGTGTCTGAGGAACTGTAACATGAGCAACTGAAGATATAAGCTGTTTTGCTAGAGCAGCTAAGATATGAGAGTTGGTTATCTGAGCAAATCACTGTATGCCTATTTGGAGAGATGATATTGGTTCAAGGCTAAGAACTGAAGCTTTTGGACACCACAAGATTTTTCTGCTATTGTAGAAAAACAGTTGATGAACTCACAGATCTGATCCCTTTCCTTCATTGGTGGTATGTTGTCTTTTCATCCTGTCTGACAATATTTAAAAATGATCATTTAACCAGACTTTATCTGTCTTTTCAGATTCTGGTGAATCTCTCTAACATTTAGGTATCAGTTCTAACCTTTTAAGACTTTTTAAACATCTTATTGGGAAGAATGCAATCATTTTTGATTAGCAATAGGAAACAAATGGTGTTGTGAGAGTCTGCATCATGGTGAGATGTTATTTTTCCTTACTTCCAAAGACAGGGACTTTTATCTTCAGTAAGATTGTAGTTACAGCAGATGGTTATAAGGTGTGATTAAGATGAAGCTGTCATTTGCAAGAACTCACTGGGGATTGTGTCAATGAAAAGAGGACTGAATTTCTTTAATAAAGGCATAATATAAAAGTGCAAGGGAGGATTGATTCAAATAAAAAAATGACCAAAAATTAACATGCATGCAAGACTGTAATATGAACTTTTTCTTAAATTCAGTAAGCACTTTTGTCTTGTTCTACAAGACTTCTTCTGACTGAATAAACAAACAAATGCAACACTTTAAATCACTTTTGCATACTGAACAAAACAAATGCAACACTTTAAATCAATGAAGACGTCTTGTGGAACAACTCAGTCTAGTGAAACATTTGTGCATTTTTATTTTTGGTCTTTTTTATTTGAGTTGTTTGATACATCTGCAGCTTTATTTTCTGCTTTTTATATTCAAAGGAGGATTGATTACAAAGACTGAAAAAGGGTATTAGTTGAGTATGAAATGAGAACATGGTTACGGTGCAGGAGAATGCATTATAACTTTAATGTTTGGAGAGGAGTCAGGATGTTGATTAAAAGCAGGCAATTTACTGGGAGGGAGAGTAAGAGATGAATTCTGGTTTATGCTCAGGTTTAGGAATGGTGTTAAAGCATTTGTAAATTACAGGAGATTTTTTACTTTTTAATGTTCCTTAGTAGGTATTGGTAAAAGTTTTTGCAATTAGTATACTTCTGAGACACATTGAGCATTTTTTGGTAGATAGTATAATCAGTAATTTATCATGTTGTACCGTTAAAGATAATCAAATGAAATCAAATTGTAATGGTACACATTGGAACATAAGATTCATTGATATATAATAATATCCCAAGGACATCATCAAGGAATGAGGTGAAGTATAAAAGAGTGCATTAGTGATGTTAATGCAGGTGTTACTTTCTTGTTGAAAGAATGTAGTGAGATTATGGGTTCCAACACTGCAGGGGCATGAGGAATTTTAGAAGCTTATAAAAGGCAAATGTTGTTTGGTAACAATGATATGATAGATTCTTTGTTGAAGATGGATGGCCACTGCTAGTATCAAAAGTCAGGCTAAGCCTAAGGGGTGGATGTCATGGTTTGAGAATGGATCTTGATGATATATATTCAGTGCATCTCAAAACACCAAAAAAGATGAGTTCTTATTGTATGCTGTTGGAAAGTTAGGGAAGGGAAGTTTCTGCTTGGTGAGGAAACTGTTTCAGTGACATAAAAAAGTGAAAGATTCTGAGTTTTATTCAGTGATGGAAACATTTAAAGGAGTTTTCTGCTTGACAGGAAAATTTCAGTGGAGCAAAAAATGAAAAACTTTGAGTTGTTCTTATGTGATTATTTTAAGTGAGAAAATGACAGAAATATGACTGCTGCTTTCAATAATGTGTATGGAATTTCAGGAGTATGACAGCTTTGATTGAAACAGAACAGTAAATCTCTTTGTTTTTCCATTTGTGTCATGATACAGTATAATATAGTCTGCTAGAGTAGAAGGACCCTTGAGCAACCTTATTAATGCCTGCTAAGCCTAACCCCAACCCAACACCTTAGCTTAGAAAAACCCTTTTCATAATACTACCCCTGTTCAAAGTTTGTCTTAATTTGGGATATTTTTTTTATTAGTTAATGAATTCTAAAAAGAAACCATTTGTTTTCCTTTTGTGATTTTTTTTATTTGATTTTGTGGATTTATTTGTATGTTGATTTTCTAAATGCCAGCATAGATCACCTGCATTTCGATGCTTGTGCATTTTAATAAATCACCATAAGTTTGCATGTTGTGTTGATACTGTGTATTTCATTTAATCAGTTCTGGTGGTATGGCCATTTACTTAACCAGGAGGAGGATATCAGGAAGTAGAAGGAGCAAATTGAGAAGCTTAGTTATCTGGTACATATTGTTTTTGCAGGACATGTTTTGAGACATCTGATATTATAGTGTCCTCCATCCTAACTTAAGTAATTTTGGTTGTCTTAGGTCTCCACAGTGGTAAGACTGCAGATGTAGATGATATCTGGCTAGAGATGCAGAAGGCATTGGGCAGGTTTGAGACAACATGGCTAACACATCTCATCACTGTTGTCTAGAAAGTGGGAAAAAAACACTTGACTGACAAAATGGGGCTATGGTCCCCATCTTTGATAAAGAGTTGCAGAGGATGTATTTCAACAGTTTCAGAGGGTGTACTCCAACTATAAGAGATCATAGTTCACAATAAGCAAATGATTTTTTCCTCCTCCCTTTAGAAAAATATTTAATAGGTTTAGTAATTCCAATGCCAGATGATCAGAGAGAAAACTATATCTATTAAGTAAATTTCAGATGTGTAGATCCTATCTAGATCATAGAACAGAGGATGAGATTTGTAGCTATATGCAGTTGTAGAAGGTTTTGTGGGAAATTAACAGCCTAGGATTTGTTTGTGGATATGGAGAAGCCTTATGATCTCATGTCTTGGCATTTGCTATGGGTGTCCCTGCAGAAATGGTGTACTTGTGCTATTTGAGTTAGCTATCCAGTCCTTGCTAGATGCACTAAGGTTTATATTTGCTTTTTTGCCATTAAGACATATTTATTCAAAGTGGGTGTCAGGCTTTGAAAAAGGTTTGCCTAATGTCTAATCATGTACAGAGCTTTTCAGGACAGGATTGATGCTAAGTGGTTATCTGAGCTAGAGACATATTTCTAGGGACTGCAAACAATTCACTCATTTTTTTTTTAATACACTTCCTGATCAAGTATTTCTAAACTGTCCTATCAATCTGGTCAACAAAGTATAAATATAATAAAGAAAGAAAGAAAGGAAAACAAAATACATGTCCTAAATGCAATTTTTTATTTGTACTGAAGATGTTGGTGAACTTCTAGCAGATAAACCTTTTTCACAGCCTTTTCTTACTTTGCCATCTAATATGACCTTTTCTTACCTTTCCATCTTGTAACTCTTCCTTGATAAGCTCACCACCATGTTCATTGTTTGCACCCATGTTTATAAAATTATATCAGTCTGTTAAGGAGCTCTCATCACTCCAGCAGAAATGGAAATGTCACTTACACTGGCTGCAGGAATATTCTCTTTCAGTAAAAGTATTTAATAATATACCTATTTTTAACAGACCAGCTGGTGATCTGCAGGTTCTTTAATGTACTTGCTTCACTGTCTGTAGAAAATGTCTTCTGCTAGTTTGATAATTTAATTAATTCATGTATTTTAATTTGTTAACCAAGGTAGAATGCTGATCCATGTGGGCCATTTCCTGATTCATCACAGAACAAGTAGCATTGTCATACTTTAAATTACAAAGAGAATGTTGGAATGCAGTGATTAAAATTTGTATTTGTGATATAGTATAAGTGTAAACCTTGGTTCAAAATGATTGTCACTGTTAAAGTAACACCCTGACTTCATGTGGAAAATGTGAAAAAGGGATTGTGGATGGATGGAATGATGGATGGATTGATTGATATAGTATAGTGATATAGAGGGATATATACATTCAGTGATTAGCATATTCTTTTTTAGAAGTCTTCAGTGTTTAGTCTGCTACTAGATAATAAACATGAGTTTATAGTGGTTGATCTACTAGAAGTGTTACAGAGTTTGAAGTTGATCAATCATTTACACTGAGTAAGTGGCAGAACAACAAAGAAACTGAGTTGCGAATCTGAAACAGAGAATTTGGAGGATATAAAGAATTACCTATGTGATACTAATGTCATGGAAGCATTTGCACTAGGCTTGATTAAAGAGGTATTTTAGTAACTCACATCAAAAGGCAGTGAAGAAGATGACAGATCTTATATCATTGGAGAGAATATGCCATGTTTTTGAGGCCACTACAAAGAATGCATCATTTGTACTATGAAGTCTGTTGTAGGAGTTAAAGAATTTGAAGATCCGATATTGTCTTTTTCCATTTGATTCAACATGTGTGTTGTCGGAGTCTTCCAGATCTGGCCTAGGTGCCTTATACCAAAGCTTTGGCTCCAAGAGATCTTACTCATCTCCTACCCACAATTCCCCTGTCCTGACTGAATTACCCCAGATCTCATTTGCCATCCATGAAAAACAGATGTGTGGACTGAGAACTCAATCCTAGTTCACAATAAGTGAATGATTTCTTTTCCTCCTCCCTTTTGAAAAATATTTAATAGGTTTAGGAATTAGTGCATATTTATCATAGTATTAGACAGGGTGTTATCTTTAGGTATTTCTGTAGTTTTTCTTGTGTGTGTGTGTGTGTGTGTGTGTGTGTGTGTGTGTGTGTGTGTGTCTGTATGTATTCATTTTTATAGTATTGTTATATTTAGATTAGAACTTTTTCATATTGAATAAGTACTTTCATAATCAGTGTAGGAATTTAGTTTTAATGTCCTCCGGTTTCAAAAAGTGGTGTTCTTGTGGGCATTAAATAACCACCCCAAGACCCATAATCTTAGTGTGTTATATGGCTTAGGGCCCTCTTATCTACAAGCTTCATGTTCCATCTGTGCTGCCTTTGGTATCAGAGCCCTCCAAAAGTGTAAAGAAAAATGCATACTGAAAGGCCTTCTTCTGCTCCAGACAGGGTCCATAATATCCTTGTACCCTAAGGTATCCATTTCTTCACTTCCCTTCAACAAGAAGAGAGACAGAGAGAAGGACAAATCCAAAGAGAAAGAGAGAGAGAAAGAAAGAGAGAAAACTAAAGAGAAATCAAAGGAGTCTGGAGATCGTCCGATGAAAACAAAGAAGAGGTCTCCCAACTCCACAGTTATTGCAGCTCCAGCACTAAAGGTACCTAGACAGTCAGATCTGACTGTTTCTCAGATCGAGATTCCATCTCCGAAGTAGACCTTTACTCCGGCACTGATAATGCCTATGCTTCATTCACCAGTTTTACAGAAAATGCCTTTGAAGCTTGAATCAGTAGTTTTTTCTTCCAGATCTGGTCAATGTACTAGAAATATCTATTATAAATCTCACAGAGTTTGAAGTTGACCAAATAACAATGAGGTTTTTGAAGACTCAGATTCAGATGGGGGTCCTACTGGATCTGTCCTTGATAAAGGATCTGGAATCAGTCCCTTCCAATAAGAAACACCACAGTTGAGCAAAAAACCTTTATATAAGACAAAGCTTTCAGGTTAAACACCCTTTCTCAATGCTATATACAGGTCTGTTTAAAAAACAATTATATAAGAGCCTAATACAATCACATGACCAGCAACCCAAAAGTTATATAATCAAATAACATTCTAAACGAATACATATAACAAAATACATACATAAAATACATTAAAAAAAATTTTTGATAAACTTTCTACATATATTCAAAAATATAAAATAAAAAATGTTTAAAACGTTTAATACAACATGTTATTTTAACTTTGTACGCTGTATCCTAGTCAGTATAGGCTTCAAAGAAACAGCGCTATTCAAACCAGGTGAAACATCTGCTGTTAGTCTAATAATCCATTCTAGCTCCCTTATTTCTAGAGAGTTTCCAATATCTCCACCTCTATCTGATATATATACACTATCAATAACCCTAAATTTAAAACTGTGATTTAACCCACATATATTTATATGTTTAAACAGGGCATTGTTCTCACAAGCCCTTCTTATCTCCGATTTATGCTCTATTATGTGTTCCTTCAATTTTCTAGTCGTTTTTCCCATGTAAAAGGAGGGGCAAACAGTGCAAGTTGCAAGATAAACAACATTATTAGTTAAACAAGTAGCTGATATGTGAAAAATATATGTCTTATTTGTCGTCGGATGTATGAAAATATTATTTCCATGTATACTATTAATTTCATTATGCATAATATCACCACAACAACTGCAATTATAACAACAAGATGTACCCTTCCTTACCATACTATGTTGATTTTGTATATTTCCTTTGAAATCTTTATAACATAGTATGTTCTTTAGTGTCTTCATATTTCTATATGCAAATTGTGGCTTATTTCCTAAAATTACCCTAATTTCCTCAGATGCCATTAGTACCATCCAATATTTATTAATGATACTTCTAACCAAATGTGTCATGGTATTATAAGAAGTAACATATCTCAATTTACCATCCCCCAACAGAATACGATCATTATTACCTATATATTCTTAACGAGATAAAAAAATAGGTTTATAGATAGTACATCTATTATTTACTATTTCAGTCTTAATATCAGTTAAAAGATCAAGCCCATAACCACTATCTAAAAATTCTTTACATGTATCATCCATCTGATTTAAGAAATGTAAATCATCAGTATTTAACCTACTTATTCTGGCTAATTGTGCCTTAACTACTCCTCTAAATACATGTGGAGCATGCATGCTAGAACCATGCAGGTATCTACCTGCACTAACCTCTTTTTTATGTACGCTTGTACTAATATAACCATCCTGAATTCCTACATTAACATCTAAAAAATGTAATAGACTATTAGAAAATTCCATATTAAATTTCAAAAAGGTAGTAGTATTGTTCAAATATGACACAAATTCAGAAAGTTCAAACGCAGATCCTTTCCAAATGAAAAAGCAATCATCTACAAATCTTTGATAAAAACAAATATTTTTATTCAAAAATACAGTGCCATTATGTATATAGACCCTTTCCCATTGATATAAGACCAAATTAGCATATGTATTTGCAACCGGTGTGCCCATTGCAACACCGGTTAACTGCAAATAATGTTGTTTATTAAACAAAAAAACATTATTAGACAATACTACATCTAATAGAGAACAAAGGTTCTCAATATGTCTAGATGAAAAAGTAGAGTATTGAACCAAAAACTCACGTATAGAATTAACCCCATATTCACTCGGAATGACTGTAAAAAGTGAAGAAATATCCATTGTTACTAGCAATAAGCTATTTTCAACCATATCCATTCTATCCAAATTCTCATACCATTGCTTTAATTTCAATATGAAGTCTGTAGTATCCTTCAAAACAGTTTCACATTGAATTAATAAAGGTTGCAATTGCTTCTGCAAATATACTGAAATAGGTTCAGTTATCCAGCCATTACCCGAGACTATAGGTCTCATTGGGGATCAGGATTTTTGGTATCCCATATAGCTGAGGTATTATAGGACAAGGAACAGTAAAAAAATGAAACAAGTCCAAAGTTATATCACCAGACAACTGTAACTCATAAATGCACATATTTATATAGCCAATACGTTTCTTTACATCAACAGATGACATCAACTTAAATGCTGTAGTATCTGCTAATAATTTCGATACAGATAACATATACTTAGACCTATTCATTACCACTGTAACACCCCCCTTATCCGCTTGTTTAATTACTATGTTAGAGTTTGATTTTAAATCTTTTAATGCTAAAACTTCAAAATACGTAAGGTTATAACTCTTCCTAACTTTTTTATTATTATAAACACTTCTCAGATCTTTTTCACATAAATTATAAAATGCTGTTAGGACTGGTGTATTCATTGGTATAAAAGTACTACGTCTCTTGCAATCAAATTGTGTATAATTATCACTCTTAAATATTAACTTCAAACTTACATTTCTTACAAATTGCTTAAGGTCTATTAGGGCACTGACAATATCATCACAAGTTGAAGGAATGAAGCCAAGGCCCTTTTGTAAAAACTCATAATGCGCCATTTGTAAATCAAAGTTAGACAAATTTAGAGTACTTGCCACTATCTTCAGACTACCTTCATTTGTTTTGGCGGACTATTATTCTTTCTTTTATTTCTTTTATTTGAATGTGGCGTTTCCTTCATTACAGTTCCTTCCCTTCCACCCTGACTGTTCAGTCTTCTCAGTTTCTTACTTCGTCCCCATTCCCAGAGTTGTCGTACATTGGATCCAGCTTTTCCATGGTACCAGTATTGGAATCAACCACGCTCAAAACTTTGGCTTCAACATCTTCCTTCACTTGCTTGACTCTGATGCCTTTGGGTTATGCAGCGTCCTGGAGACGGAGTGTCAGCATCAGGGCTTTGGCAGTAGAGTCAATATCAAGACTTTCAGAGCCATTGCTGATGCTCAGGGCCTTGGTACTTAACAGCTCATTTCCAAGGTCCTCTTCAGGCCCTTTAGCATTTGAAAGGGCTTCTGACTTTTCCAGTTTGACTGGCTTTTCTTCAGCTTCATTGGCTGAGTTGGCTTTAGGGCTGTGGAGACTCTCTTGGTTGAATTTAGACATCTGGTATGCTAACAGATCTTGGATCCATCCAGACTCCTTCTGAAGACTCTACCCTCCTCCTCTCATTTTGATAGACAGGGACAGATGGATCCAATAGGCTTTTAGACTACTCACCCCTCAAGTCCTTCGTCCAATTTCTAAATGTCTCCCTTGGGAGTCCCAAGGCACATTCCCAAGAAAAGGACTTGTAAGGTGAAACATACAAGTGTGCCACTGAAGATACCAGCTTAGACTAGGGAGAATGTTCTTCTAGATCCCCCCAAAGATGTCTCCTTTGGAGACATCCTAGAATGGATGAGACAGATGGTTAACTGAAACTCCTCCTTCCAATGAGCTAGTATTTTCTGAAGCCTTTGGGTCTAGTCCTTCAGTGTCCTGGGTGGCCGCACCTCCTGACCCTTTAGTCAATCTTAACACTGAAAAAGCTTGGGCAGAGCCTAATGTAACAGACCCCATCCCTAAAGAAACAGGTAGAACTTTAGCTGCCCCCCCCCCCCAAAGATAGAACGTTCTGAGCCAAGGGTCTCCTAGTAGCTGCCATGGAGGTAGCAGCAACCACTGAAAAGGAACTATCCAAGGACAGTTCCTCTATTCAAACCCTAACAGGGAGTCTAGGGCTTTGAACAGATTGGAGAAATGGTCACATACTTCAGCCACTTTCTTTATTTGGTTGCTGAACTGTATGGCTCATTTGACATGGTTTCAGAGAGATTTGATTAAAGAACTTTCAAATTCTCTAGTGGGAATCTTAGCAGTGGATGTCCAAAAAGGTGTAGAATTCAAGTTGTCCATCCTACAATCCATCTCAGATTGGTTCATAGGTGTTTACTAGGCTAATGACCATAAGGGTCTTTTTAATGTAACAATGAGATCACTTTCTTAATGGAGCAGATAGTGCAGCCCCTACTGGAATTACAGTGCATCATCACGCCTGGATGCAGCTTTGCGACTTAGTGGAAATCTTCAGACCATCTTTCATTAATGCCCCACATAAAGGTTCATAGGTTCATAGGTTCATAGGTTCATACTAGGCTATCTGCCCTAGGGCATTTATAAGCCTAGCCAGAATGTGTTTGGCTTTCGCCACCCATTTTAAATTTATTTTGCTGTGCCCTTTTTCGAGGTTAGTATACTGTGCCTCTGTCTAACAGTGACACAGAAGTGATACCCGGGGTAAACCTACGATCTCCCATCCACTCATCAAGATTCCTCTTGAAGAGAGTCAATGAGGGACTCTGCTTAACCTGGACTGGGATTTTATTCCAGAGTGAAGGGAGCCTCTGGGTTATGAATCTGTCCCTCCAGCATGTCCTATTTATTTCAGTGCTGAGGTTCAAGTCTCTCGAGCGCGTAGCTCGATGGGATTTGGATTTTCTGAGGTGCAGCATGTCCATTAATTCCGGGTTGGACATGGCTTCATACGTCAGGCACAGATCGCCTCTGAACAGGCGGTATGCCACTGAGTAGAGCTGGAGTTTCTTTAACCGGGCAGCATATGGCATCTGTTTGAGCTCTTTGATCCTCTTGGTGAGGTACTTCTCGGGTGTTTCCAGTTGCTGCAGGTGTCTGGTAAGGTACATCCCAAAAGGGGCATTGTACTCAATTATGGGCCTGATGAGGGATGAGTAAAGAGGCACGATGACCTCCCCTGATCTAGATGTGAATCCCTTCATGATTAGGTGGGCTATATAAAATGTTTTTCTAACCACTTTGGCCACGTGGTTGTCAAATGAGAAATTGCTATCAACTTGGTTCCCCAGGTCCCTAATTACTTCTTCTGTACTTAATGGATTACCACCTATGTGGTAATTTGTGGGCACTTTGTTTTTGCCAAAGGGGATGACTGTACACTTTTTGGCATTTAGCTTGAGGCCATGGCTCTGGTACCAGTTGTCTGTTTCTATGAGGCCCTTTTGGAGGATGCTTGTGTCGGCTGGAGAGTCGATTATGGCGCCCAGTTTGCAGTCATCTGCGAACTTGGTCAGCCACAGTCCTTCCGTGTTGGCCTGTACCTCCGAGAAATATATACCGAACAAGAGAGGTCCCAGGACTGAGCCTTGTGGGCTCCACTTTGTTTGGACTGAAGGTCAATGACATACTTACCAGAAATGAACAAGACAGTAAGAGCTTGTCTGCTATTTTAATCCATTTTCCAACCCATCAGAGATCCTTCTCCAGGAATCAAAGAGAGGGAAGAAAAATGTGGTTCAAAAAATCTAAAGGTTTTTACTAGGATACTTCTAGGGACAGTCCTCACAGTGGCAGAGGTGGAGGCAAATCCATGGGATGTCACCCCAGGGACAGAGGAGGTCCACAAAATCAAGCTTTCCATGGACCATTCACAGGGAAATCTTTCCAGTATCGCTGAACACTTGCCTGACTGCTGCACTCTGGAGGCGGTTGGGGGATGCTTATCCTTCTTTTTATAAATTCCATGAATAAAATGAAAGATTTCCAACTTTCCACCAATTCAGTTAGAATTTGCAGCAACAGAGGTTCAGAAGTTGCTGGTCAAAAGAGTCATCCAACTGGTCCCACAAGACCAGTTAGAATCCAAAGTCTACTCAAGGTTCCTTTTAGTTCCAAAAAAGACATGGAACCTATGACCGATTTTTGATCTCAGCAAATTAAATCAGTTTGAAAAACAGATACAATTTTCAGATCGTCATGATACAGTCCATTCTGCCTCCACTAAGTAAGGACAATGGGTGTGCTCTATAGATGTCCAGGATGTCTGCTTTCACATAAATGTCTAGAGGCTGTCCAGGATATTTCCCTGTTTCCAGCTACAAGTGAATCACTTCCAGTTCAGAAGGCTGCCTTTTGGTCTCACCACAGCCCCTTGGGTGTTCACCAAGATAGTGGCAGTGGTGACAGCTTTTTCAGGCTTCAAGGGATTCAAGTATTCTGATATATGGATGATTAGCTTTTAACTGTTACCTCCAGGGATCTACTTGTAACACATCAGTCTTTTCTATAGAACTATCATCTGCCCTGGGTATATCCATCAACACCAAGCAGAGCAAATTGCAACCTACTCAATCCATAGAATTCATAGGCTGCCAGATAGTCACTGTACTTCAAATAGCAAAGCTGCTCTCAACACAGATGAGATCAATCATACCAGTTGCTCTTCAGGTAATAAATCATCCACATCTCCAAGCTTGACTGATATTAAGACTTCTAGGTCTAATAGCTTCTTCTGTAGTGATGGTTCCCTTAGCCAGATATCACACAAGAGTTCTACAATGAACATTAGCTGTACAGTGGTCCCAGAGAATTCCTCTCCTTCACTACAAAATTTGACTCATATAGATTTGCAAGAACCGTATCCAATGTTGGATTTCATCTGACTCAGTCACATTGAAAAGACAGTTCCCTCCTCCAATACCCAAGACCACAGTGACCACAGACACCTCTCTTCTTGGGTGGGTGGGGGGCATTTAGAAGGGAAAATAGTCCAAGGAATGTGGTTTCCATTAAAGGCCAATCTTCACATCAATGTTTTAGAGTTAAGAGCGGTTTTGCAGGCAGTTCAGGACCATCCACCCAAAGATGTGATTGCATGTCAGTAGTTTGGTACATCAGCAAACAAGGTGAAAACAGATCATACCCTCTTTGCCAAGAAGCTATGAGAGTCTGGCAATGTGCAATGTCTTCAGACTGCTTTGTAGTAGTAATGCATGTACCTGAGACTTCCAACATCCTAGTGGACAAAATGATCAGAATTATTTCACTGCTCAGAAGTGGTCTCTCAATATATGAGTGGCAATAAAGATCTTCAGCCACTAGGGCCTATCTTGCTGCAACCTCTTTGCTTCTCACATCAACAACAAATGCAGAAGTTACTTTTCCCTCATCCCTCCACAGGTTCAGTCACTGAGAGATGCTGTAGTCTATCCTTGGCTCCCAGGCCTCCTTTATGCCTTCCCCCCATTCCCCTTATCCCACAAATTCATCCAGAAAGCAATGGAATGCAAGAACAAAGTAATCCTTATTGCCCCCTTCTGGTCTTAACAGATATTGTTCCCCTTTCTTTGGCCTCACTTAGTCCGCTCACCATGGGTGCTGGATACCTTCCCAGATCTCCTCACACACCCTTCTAGGATGCCTCTACTGGACCTACAGACCCTAAAACTAATTGGATGGTTTCTTCAGGCTTTCTTCCCAAGTAGCATGAACCATATCATTCTCTCAAAGATATTCTGCAAAAAAAGACTTACAAGAGCAAGTGAAATATTTTTCCATCTGGGCATCCGTTAACTCTCTAAACCCCTTCTCAGCACCACTTCCAAAAATCCTAGAATTCTTTTCGGAACTTTTCATGTCCGAGTCAAGTTATTTGACAAAGTAGGCTTGGTAGACATTTCAAACTTTCCTGTTGGCTTCAACAACACTTCCATTGCTTCTCTCAAGATCTCTAAGACATTTTAAAGGGTACCTTCTTATTAAGGCCTCCAGTTTGTGATCCAATCCCTGCCTGGGATATCACCATTTTATTATGGTCCTTAACTAAGAAACCCTTTGAACCTGTAGCATCCACGGATATGAAATTTCTGTCCTGGAAGACTATATTTTTGGTTATTACTTCTGCCAAATGAGTATCAGAACTTCAGACACTTTCATGTAAGGCTCTCATCCTGGTCTTTCATAACGATAGAGTGTTGTTGAGAACACACCCTTCCTTTTTTCCAATAGTGGCTTCTGAATCAAATTTAAATCAATTAATCGATGTACCAGTTTTCTTTCCCTAATTCTCAAATAAAGGGGAACATACATTACATACGTTAGACATGCACAGACAACTCTGGTTTTACCTCCACTGTACCAAGACTTTCAGAAAATCAAACCAATTGTTCATATCTTGCTCCAAGAAAGAAGTGGGGGCATTCACTTTCTAAAGTTACACTTTTGAGATGGTTAGTTAATTGCATTTGCTTTGTCTATGATTCACTAGATATGCCTGCACAATCAAAGCCTAAAGTGCATTCTGCAAGAGCAATGGCAAACTCTACAGCCCTTGCTAGACAAGTTGCTATATGACATTTATGCAGAAACAACTTGGTCCTCAACTCACACCCTTGTATCTCAGCATGAATTAGATGTACAGTCCTGGATGCACAAATCTTTTGGCTCTACTGTTCTTATGAATATCCTTCCTTGTGATCACCCAGGTAACTGTCAGGTAGCTTTGGAATCTGTCCCACATGTTGAATGAGACAAAAAAGACAACATAGGATATGAAAGTTCTATACTCACCATAATAGCAGATCCATGTTGTATTGTTTTCTTCTGGTTCAACATCCCTCCATCCTTCCCCCTACCAAAATGTCATTCTCCTTCTAGGAATTGCTCAGATCTCCTTTGGACCCTGTCTGATCCTTTGTATCTATTACACCTTATGGTGTCTATTCCTTTTCTCTTTGTTCTATTAGGTATATATATATATATATATATATATATATATATATATATATATATATAGGTTCCCTATTACACGTTCGAAGACACGTGTAATAGTCAAACTGAAAACATCGAAAACACATAACCGCGAATGGCCAAGTACGCAAATTTTTTCTTAGGGAAAAAATTCAGTTGGCCATTCTCATGGTTTGCCCTGTTCCCCAACGCTGAGTGATCTCGGAGTTGGTATATTTAGTTAAGGGGGGTGTGGGTGGCACAGCCCCCCTTGTTGGGGGGTGTGGGGGGAGAAGCCCCCCACTTGATTAGGATTGGAAAGTGTGTTTCATTGGTTTACGGCCTTGTGAAAAGGGCAAATATTAGCTGATATGGCCGTTAGTGGTTATGTGTTTTTGATGTTTTAGGTTCGAATATTAAGCGTTCGAAGAACAGTGTCTTTGATCCCATAATATAGACCCTATATATATATATATATATATATATATATATATATATATATGTGTGTGTGTATATATATATATATATATATATATATATATATATATATATATATATATATATTATATATATTTTCATATTTACACATAATAACCTTTTATGGTCAGTCAACAAACTTGATCTGAGACAATTCATGCAGGAGAGGGGAATTGTGGGTAGGGGAGAAATCAGAGCTCTTGGATCCAAAGCTTTCATATAAGGCACTGAGGTTGAATCTGGACTGATCTGGCAACCCACATGTTGCCCCAGAAGAAAAGAAGACAACACAGATTGATCATTATTATTATGAGTACATAACTTTTCTTTATGGATAGTTTGCTAAATGAGGCAGCTAATTGGTATCATGCATCAAAGATATACTGGTAACTATTTTTCTTTTAACAGGTCAGTAGAGTAGTTTTCTCTAAATGGAAAAGAGTAATAAATGTCCAGGATTGTTTGATATAGTTTGTATGGAGAAAAGCTTAATTTCTGAGGCGGTAGCTATGACTGTATTCTAGTTGAGATAGTAGTATTATTCTGCTAGGAATAGGAAGTCTGGGAATAGTGATTTATTTGTTTTAGCTTTTCTCAGTTATAAATGGGATAATTGTTTATTACTAGAAATGTCAAAAGCATGTTTATTCGAATATGCACTTTTATTTCAAAAGAATGGATTTTTCTTACTGTTTGCTGTGTAGCATACTTTGTTAAACTTATTTTACTTATAATCCAGTATTTTATTTATGTATATGATGAGAGACCTGGGTACTCAGGTTGATAACGACCTCACATTTGACCATCATGTAGCAGTAGTGGTCAGAAAGGCCTTTTACTTGGTTCATCTCATAAATAAAGGGATTGCATCCAGAAAAAAAAGAGGTTATTACCTGTCTATACTCCTCCCTCATTAGACCAATAATTGAGTATAATAACTCGTTTGGTATGTACCTCTCCAAACATCTGCACCAAATGGAAAGGCCACAGAAATACCTGACAAAGTGAATCCATAGCCTCCAACACCTGTCCTATGCAGACAGGCTCAAATTACTATCACGCTACTCAGTATCGTACATATTGCTCAGAGCGGATCTGTGACTTGCCTACAAGGCAATCTCGGACCGTGCCCTACTAGTGATGCTTCATATCCATAGGTCTAATTCCTCATGTACTACCTGCTCAAAAGGCCTGCATCTTATATGTGACATCAACAAAACCTGCTGGAGAGACAGGTTTGTCTCCCAGAGGCTGCCCCATCTCGGGAATAGACTTCCCATACATGTCAAACAAAGTACCTCACTGACCCTCTTCACGTGTAACCTTGATGAGTGGATGGGAAACCATAAATTTGTCCCAGCGATTCCACCTGTGTCCCTCATTGACAGGGGTCACAGGTGTTGATTGAGGTTTCTTTTTGGGATAAACTCTTGGCTAGGCTTGTAAGGACCCCATGGCCATTAGCCTAGTAACCTCCTATGATACAAATCTCATGGCCCTTGCATACAATGTCATTTTGATACAGCAGTACTGAGAAGCTAAATAACCCATAAGCAAACTACATTTGTTTTTCTTAACTGTCAAGACTACAGAGTGAAACACCTGTTTTTTGATTCTAGGTTCTACGTATTTCTTCCAGTATGAAGACATAAGTAGCTACAATTATCCTGAAGGGAAAAAAAATGCTACATTAAAACTAGACTAAACAATAATGGAATAAATTCTTAGTCTTTTGAAATGTCTGAATTTGTAACCATTTCATTTTATGATGTCACTGTGGTAACAGTCAGAGATGCCTAGTTGGTCTGCTACATATGAAGATTGTTATTGGTATTGCTTCACTTTTGTTTATGGTCTTGTTTCCTCTCAGATCCCTGTCTGACTGACTACACTTCATAGCTGCTTTTTATGGACACAATCAACATATATATATTGAAGCTTGCTAAGAAAGAAAGTCAGGGATGAAGTAAGAAAGAAAAATAATTTAAAATGCTATGATTTATTTTTGGTCATGGAAGAGAGATTTTCATCTGGAAAAGATGTCTGACCTAGAACCAAAACTGAATCATATTATATTAATATACACTATAACAATACCAAAAAATATTTGGACATAAGGACTGAGACACCCAAGGCTGTTGTTTTGTATAAATATTATGGTGTTCCAGTGTTGTTTAAAAGATTTGTGCAGTGGCTATGATGGCATGATTCTCTTAAGACTAAAGATCAATGTAGGAAAGATATAAAAAAATACACAAATGAATTCTTGGCTCACAGAAGCAGACATTAAACACTTTTTCTAGAAAAGGTGGAAGTGCATTGGTTTTCATAAAAAAATGAAAGTTTCCATTGCTGAATAGATTTTATTTTCTGAGCTGCAGACTGTAGAAAATAGGAATATATGTCTTCCAGACCTAATCCTTTAAGAGAAACAATAGTCAGTAAAGCACATAACATTTTTAGACCCAAATAATTGCCTATACTTAAATGAAAATATGCTCTGAGTGAGGGGAAAGGCCTTCATAACCAAAATGCTTACATCAAGCATTGATGAAGTTAAATAAAAAATGCCAATAAAGTCACATTACGTACAATGTACAATGTGCAGAATTAATGGTATTTACAGTATCATATCTTAGGTGATTCTGAATGCTATATATCAGTATCTTAATAGTGAGTAGAACTGGTCAAATGTTTACAGAAGGCCCTAAACTTATAGTCATAGTCAATGTGTAGATTAAATCTGTTCATAACTGATATGCAGACGGGTGTGACAGTATAACTAAATGAAGTTTAATAACAAGCCTTCTATAATTTTTGCTTTACAATATATCAGTACTGCCTTTCAACCTGTGATTTACATGCATCCCTAAGGTCTGTGTTCCATCAAGGAATATTGATGCCCGTTGATTTGAATTTCTTCTAGGCCTGATCTCTTTGTCTGACAGAGTAATTAAATCAGAAACATTCCATAGGAGTTAGAATCTGCTTGTGTTCACTTAGCCAGGGGGTGCAAATCTGTTGCAAGCCTTCATTAGTTTGCTGATTAAGTATTATGGTCACAGGCCAGGTTAATTTCAGCATTTATCTGACTAAATCAACATCTTAAATACTCCAAATTAACACACAGCAGAACACCCAGCATGATAGCGTTTTGTTCCCTAAATGTTCCTGATTAATGAGACAGCATGGCCACAACTGAATCATATTATACTAACGCGTATTGTGGCAATAACTAACAAAGTACCTAAAACATGACACAAATGGGGATGTGTTGTTATAAATGTTTTTATTGCATAGAATGATAGAAACCATGCTTACTTAAGATGATTTTAGTACTGAAAAGACAATGGCATTTTCAATTCTTGCTTAAATTAATCATTTATTAAAATCTCCAGTCTTCTGTAGTCTAATTGTTAAAATATATTGTGTTGACAACAGAGCATGACTAAAGTGCTTAATGGCTAATACAGAGAAATTAAGCTCAAATTCATTGAAGAGTACTGTGAATATAGTATATGTGTATATGTGTGTGTGTGTGTGTGTGTGTGTGTGTGTGTGTGTGTGTGTGTATATATATATATATATATATATATATACATATATATGTGTGTGTGTGTGTGTGTGTGTGTGTGTGTGTATGTATACATATGTATATGTATATGTATACATATATATATATATATATATATATATATATATATATATATATATGTATATATATGTATATATGTATATATGTGTGTGTGTGTGTGTGTGTGTGTGTTTATATGCATATATATATATATATATATATATATATATATATATATATACACATAAATCCATATATATATCTATATATATCTATATATATATATATATATATATATATATGTGTGTGTGTGTGTGTGTGTGCAGATAAATATTCACTTACATATATATAGTTATATATACACTGGATATAAAAATGTGCACACACCTGTTAAAATGCCAGTTTTTTGTGATATAAAAAAATGAGACCACAATAAATCATTTCAAAACTTATCCCACCTTTAATATGACCTATAACCTTAAACTAAGACTTTGTTGAAGCACCTTTTATTTTAATTACAGGCAATATGACTACAGCAAATACTGATAAGGCAAACATTGTGACTTGGTAACCACAAATATCCTTTTAACTTTTGGCTCCACTGCCTGCTTAGTAGGTGTGTATATCACTGGACAATGTAAGAAGCTTCTGATAGTGTCTTGTCTGTCTGGGGCCAAAATTAGGGACCTCAGCTCTGATTAAAGCTAACTATGTCATGGTCATTGTTCATGCTGCAATCAATAAAGTTACATATGCAATAGGATATTGTGGGACTATCAAACATCCTAACAAGCCCAGGAAAATAACACCTGCTTATTGAAATCTTCCCATCACTTCATGTGTCAGCTGCATATTACAACAATACATTGGTATTCAATCAGTGGCGAAGAACATGGTGTCATAGAGAGAAGATTCACTGCTTTCTTCTGTTGAGAATATTTTAATATCTGATATCTGTACATTAGTGAAATAACTGCGGTGGTGGTGCCGCTGTAGCATTGTCGCCTCACAGTAAGACATTGTCCTGTTCAAATCTCAGCTAAAGCGTCTTCTGTGACATGCGTGAATGGGCGTACCTTCGTTGAAGGTTGTGCGTCAGGGCTGGCAACTCAGCACGTAAAAATCTACTGCCAATCATTAGCGGACCGGAGTTCTGCTGTGGCGACCCCTAACCAGGAAAAGCCGAAAGATACAACAACATCTGTACATTAGTGAAATATGGCTCAAAGGTCCAAAATGCACATCGTAGATTTTTGGGCATGTCTTCTTTCACTGAATCTTGTGGCATTCATTGTAGGGGTTAGCAGAACTTGATGCAGGACTCACAGTGCATAATGCTTACCTTGACCATCTTAAAACGTTATACACCATTCCTGATAAGGGAAACTGACAAATTAAAAGTAGTAAATGTCAACCCAAACATGACTAAGCAACAGGATGTAGCAAGTTAAGAGGAGGTTTACCTGTCTATCCCAACAGGGGTAACCAGTGGTGACCCACAGGATCTCTGTATTGATGCTATGAGAAGTAGACTATGGATAATCAAATGTAATAATAATTGCAAACTAATTAGCATAATTACTTCATTAAAATGTAAAAGTTCTCCAAGATGGTGTACAAAAATGCATATTTAGTTCAGCAATAATGACCTCAGTGCTAATATCACCAAGTGAAGCAACATGAGACATGACAAAAAATAATGTAAATTATGACTACAAAATAAAATACGATCATTAAAGATCCAAAGGCAATAGAAGACTACAGTGCAAACTTTGACCAGGATCTACTTATGATGTCAGAAAAGCATAGTCTGTAACTCATCTCTAAAGGGCATACAGCCTTTTCTGTAACCATTCAAATTGTAAAAGGCATGTCTAGTCACTCCAGGAAGATTAATATAGCACTTTATACCTGGTTCATCAACACATTATTGAATGAGTGCTGTATTTTGTAGCCTTTAGACAACCTACCTTTAAAGAACTTAACCAAAATGAATTCCTTGCTAAAAGAATCAAAGGACAGGAAAACAGAACAACTCAGAAAGACTTCTGGAATTATATTCTGTTTCCTAAAGGTTAGTTAAATACAGTCTACACCTCATCTCTAATGCAATGCCTGGTACAGTACTCTCTGAAAATTTATGACTGGAAAGAAAATTGTAAATCTGAATGCATGACTGACCTTCACTGCTGGGAGCAAGTACCAGATTCAGGCATCTGTTACTTAAGATGAATAACATTAATAGAAAAAGGCAACATATACTTTAGCCAGTATCTCCAAGAGTATGTAACAAACTTCATCTAACATTCAGAAAAATCAGTCACCAACTTCCTTCAGAAGTAATCTTAATATGTATGTAGGAAGTTGGAATGATCAGCATGGAGTATGGGTAATCAATCGTACTACACCTTGAGGTTAAGTAGGTAATTAGCTTGACACATGAACCTATGAACCGATGAGAGTGGTGGGCATAGAAGCTTATGGCTGCGTCACATTTTCGGTGCCTGTCTGCTACTAAACTTTGACTGGCAGAACTGTGTTGGAAGGACTAAAAAATAATGAAAACTGACCTTGCCCGCTGTCATCATCACAAATCAGGTGTACAGTGTTCATGATGAAGAATAAATGTAACTAGTGCTGAGGTGGCACTGCAGTGATGATGGGATCAGAGGTATAGTAATCCACCCATCCAGATGTGCTCTCTGTCACTTTATGGGCAGAACTGCATAAACAGTGCTGCATCACCAGGAGACAGAAGCAGACTCTTGTTACAACAAATTTGCAGTGCTGGAATTTGATGTCATATACTTCACTGTGCCTTGGTCACCACACAACCACCCACCCATTACAGATACAGATAACACCAGTGTATTTGTTGGTTGAAGTGAGTAGACAACCCAAAGCATGCTTTGTAAGTGGGTGGGCAGGGCCTTTTAGTACACCATAGAATTCTACAAGTGGATGGGTAGAAAGGACTGTGCCACAGCAGCAGCATTTAATTGGACAGATAGTGTGACACTGAGGTTACTTAAGGGAGGAGGTTCTGCTTATGTACCTCTAGAATGTGTTTCACCAGCGGTGAGTTCTGAAACATGCAGCATATTCCTGACAAAGGTTCATAGGTTCATAGGTGTGTACTAGGCTAATGGCCCTGGAGCATTTACAAGCCTAGCCCATAGGATTACCCTGGCATTGTGCCACCCAACATTAGTTCCCAGTGCGTCTGTCGAGCAGAGCCACTGGAGTGATCCCCAGGGTGATTTTTCTATTTACTATCCACTTATCAAGATTTCTGTTGAAGAGGGCCAGTGAGGTGCTCTTTTTGAGATGTATGGAAAGTCTGTTCCATAGCATGGGCAGTCTCTGGGTTATGAACCTGTCTCTCCAGCATGTTCTGTTGATTGTGGTAATGAAGCTGAGGTCTCTGGAGTGTGTGGTGTGGAGGGATTGGGATTTCTTTAGATGTAGTATTTCTAACAGAGCTGGGTCAGACAAGGCTTTGTAAGTTAAGCAGAGATTGCCTTTAAGTAGGAGATATGAGACAGAGAATAGTTGGAGTTTTACTACACGTGTCTAGTGAGGTACATGCCAAATGGGGCATTGTACTTGATGACTGGCCTAATGAGGGAAGAGTAGAGGGAGACAAGGACTTCTTTCTTCCTGGATGTAAAACCCTTTGTAATGAGATGTGCCACATAGGACTTTCTGACCACAGTGGCAATGTGGTGGTCAAAAGAGAGGTTGCTGTCAACCTGTGTTCCCAGATCTCTTATAACGCCTTCTGTGTTCAGTGGAACACCATTGATGTGGTAATTCATGGGAACCGAGTTTTTCCCCAAATGGGATGATGACACATCTTTTGGCATTGAGCTTAAGGCCATGGTTCTGACACCAGTCATTGGTCTCAGTGAGGCCTTTCTGCAGTGTGTCAACATCACTTGGGGAGTTAATAATAGTCAAATAGAAAACACCAACGTCGAGAAAAAAATTTAATGTACAAAACAGCAAAGCTTTCGGGTCTACACCCTTCTTCAATACTAATACATTTCAACCATAAAACATTCAAATTTAAATAAGAGCCAAACCCATCAAATGATCACAGCCAGACAACCATGTAGTGGTAAAACATAAAATAACCTATAAAAAGCACTTATAACAATTATAAAATATATATAAGACATAAAATATTATACATATATACAAATGTGTACAAATATAGAAGCAATGAAATTAAAAGCTTCAAAATTTATTGTGTTGTAGCTTAACTAAAACTGGCTTCAAAGTTACAGCAGTATTGAGGCCAGGCAAATGGTCAGCAGCAAGTCTTAATATCCATTCATACTCTAATTTCTAAGAGGTTGTTGATAATAGTGCCAAACTTGCAGTTGTCTGCAAACTTTGTCAGCCAGAGTCCCTTCGTGTTGGCCTGGACTTCAGAGAAGTGGATACCAAACAGGAGAGGACCCATGACCAAACCCTGTATGACTCTTCTCATGACTGGTTAGCAGTCTGACTTGGAGTCAGCTACTGTCACACTGTTGGTTCTATCTGTGAGCCAGTTTGCAACCCACCTAGTGATATAAGGGTTGATGCCTAGCTTAGTGAGTTTTCCTATGATTCCTGAGTGGGGAATGGTATCAAAGGCCTAGGCCAGATCAAGGTAGGCTGTATGAACCACCTTTCCCTTATCCACAGCTCTGGTGACCTGACTCAAAGAAGTCAACCAGGTTGAGCAGGCATGATCTACCCTTCACAAAACTAAACTGTGTGGGATCCAGAGTTTGGAGATTCCCTATATCCTTGTTTATTAGGTCCATGATGATGTGTTCTATAGCTTTGCATATCAGACTCATCAGGCTAATGGGTCAATAGTTCCCAGGGTAGGTAGTCACTCGTCCTTTGTGGAGAGGGATGACTGTAGCAGTGTGCCATTCAGTAGGGACAAAGCCTGAGGTGAGGCTGTGATTGAACAGGGCACACAGGTGTGGTGCCAGTTCACTCTGTAGTTCATGTAGAACACAACCAGGGATATTTTCAGGTCCCATAGAAGCTGTATTCTTGGCCTTGGACAGTGCTGTTTTATCCTTTGCAGCAGTAATACTGGGTGCCTGGTAATCTACTGGTATTGTGGTTGGTCCTTTGGGGGGAGGTAAAGTTAGCACTGAATCTGTCTGCCAGTGCATTGGCAGCATCTGTTGGCTCGGTATAGGAGGAACCATTGTGCAGTAGCTCACAGCAAATCTGGATATTGCCATGGAGATTCTTTACATAACTATTGAAGGCCTTGTGGTTGTCTTTACTATCTGCTGCAATTCTTTTTTCATAGCTAGCTTTAGAGGATTTGATGAGGAATCTCAACTTTTTGTTGAGGCTGATAAGGGAGTTTTCCAGTTTTGGGACTTCACCTTATTCTGCATCAGTTTCTTCCTTCTGTTGTAGAGTTTGTTTATGGCAGGGGACCACCAGATTGGCTTCCTTTTTTTGGAGGAGAGCGTCTTGGTTCTATTGGGGATGGCGAGATCCATGCATTTGAGTACGCGTTCGTACAGTGCATTGGTGTATGATTTGATGGTCATGTAACTATTCTCCATTTGCATAGATACCATGAAGTAAGCCACCTCTTTTTTTCAGGAGTCCAAAGTTAGCTTTGGAGAAGTTTTTCATGGTGGCTACCTTTGCAGGTGGGGTGGGGTGGGGTGGGGGTGGGATGGGGGGGTGGGAGGGATGTAGATTTCCAAGGTGATTAGTTTGTGGTTGGATCTAACCAGGGAGGAGTTGACTATTGGTGTAGAGCAATGGTCACCCATGTTAGCAATGACCAGGTCAAGGATGTTGCTCCCTCTAGTGGGGGTAAGAACAAGCTGGTCCAGAACATAGGAATGAATGAATTCCAAGAAATGTTGGGCAAGTGTATTGGTATATGAGTAGTTTATCCAGTTAATGGAGGGGAAGTTGAAGTCGCCCAGTATGAGAGTGTTAGGTTGGACCGTAATATTCTTCAGGGTGCTTAGGAACATGGAGTGTGAGTCTTGGGACATGGTTGGGGACCTGTAGCAGGCTACGACCTGAATCGCTGTCTTACCCAATGTTAGCTGCACCTGAAGTATCTCTGATGTGTTATGTTGGACAAGCAATTTATTTCCTTATTTTCATTTATCAGCCCCAGTCTAGCTCATAATCCTCTCTGAAATTTTAAAATAAACCTTAGTAAAGAGGCATGAACTATATCTTAACGCAGCAAGGGCAGAAAGGAATTGTACAAAAATGCATTAAATATTCAGTGACAGAATGACCAAAATGAAACAAGCCACATTCTATAGACATATTAATATCTAGAATTAAACAAAATCTATTCAGATCAACATTTAGGGGGCTGTATCGTTAAGCATTTGGAAAATAACTGTGGGGAAATAATTCACTGACTAGCATTAAAGGGTAGTCCTCACAGTAGCAGTGTAACAGACAGGCACATTTTCCATTCCTGATCTGTTTTCTTTTAACAACACAGTAATGAAAATAAATAGCACCATCTCATAACTATTGACAAAAACTATAACTTGTAATGGTACAATGTGTATATGAACCAAAGAAAATAGGCAAATACTATTCCTTTCAGACTGTAATATTACTACAGTAGTCTGAAACATTTTAAATGCAAATAATGGCTCTGTTTCTGTATCTTGTTTCAAACAAAGCAAGATTTGAAGGCAGTAAGGTTAATTATCCATTTCTCAAAATTATGATGATAAGTTCAAATGAGATAATTGAAATAAATATAATGCTTTACACACCAAAAACTAGCACAACTAATATACAAACAAAAACTCTTGAAGAATATAAATTTAAGTAAGTGCTGAGCCTTCCGTAAGTGGAAATAACTACTGCAGAAATATCTCAACCTTGCATCTCCAAAATGTGAAAGACCTACTCTCATAATATGGAACTAGTGCACATGATGTGAACGCTTACTAAACCCTTTGACTAGGAAGCTCATATCACAATTAAATTCACTTACAAAACTTTGTTTTGAAGAATTAATATGATTAAGTAGTATTTAATATGGTTATTTGCTAAAAATTATCTTAACTGTGAATCTGACATGTACACACTTTTAGTGTGGTCACACATGGAACATGGACTTTTTAAGACTCAGAATGAGAAATGTTCCTCATAGTGAAGTATATTTGAGAGATATAGCTGCAGACAGCATTTCAGATAGCATCTCAACTGACTGGCCTATTCAGTGTCATACCTAGAATGGCCTAGCACTTTTTGCTTTTGATGTCAGATTGCTCTTCTAATATCCAACCAGTCCTGCACAAGTCATTTAAGTTTGTGATTCCCCCTGCCTAGCTAATAAATTAGGTAATGATAAAATACCACTAAAAAGTATTTCCTTACTCATTAACATGTAGACACTAAAAATGTGAAGGGTAGAATTTATTTGGTAATAAACTGTATCCTTTTCCCAAAAGAATTATTGTATGCAAAAAATGGTACAAATAAAAATGCCTTCATATTTAACATTTAACAAAGAAGTACAACTTAGTCTATATGGGCTACTGTTATTGCAGTGTGTGCGTTATTTTTCAAATGTATGATTTAATGCCAGTTGCAGAAGTTGATGGTCACATTGGTGTGCTCTCACAGTATATTAGGTTATACAGACTGCCCAAAAGGACTTAGAGACTCAATGAAAAGGATTATGGCCATTTACATAAGGGAAGCCACTCATTAAATAATATGAACATTAACATTTTGGCTATATAGTTATGCATTTGGAAATTTTTACCACTTAGTCTATAGGATGATATTAAATAAACACTTTTTCACAATTTGCTTTGCCAGTAAATATTGCAAAGGCAAACTTTATCAGACTTTTGTTGCACCAGAAACTTTGCTTCTACTCAGACACTAGCAAACTTGCATCTTTTCTGCTCACCGCCTGCTGTTCCAGTATTTAGAGGGTGTCATTTTCAGATTGATTAGATCAACAGAAAAATAACTTTTTTTTTGCACAGCATTGCAAAAGGTTAATGTAACTTACTGTTGTTTAGACAGGATCCATTACAAGTTTTCTAACTGACTGTTCTTCACTTCCTTTCCACAAAACCAGACTGGCATAGTCCTCATTGGTCACATAATCATGTACTGCTGGATTCTTCTGGCTGGGCTACTTGTACTGGCTGGCAACACTTTCTGGAAATGGTTACTTACAGCACGCAGGCATACTTTGCTTGCATATCCTACTTTCTGGAATGCAAATATAATATTTTTCCATTTCTTCAGTGTACTTACCTTAATGCTAAAATCCCTTTCCTAATCCTAAAAACTTCCTAACACTAATTATAAAAAAAAAAAAAAACAGAGCCTAAAAACCATGCTTGTTAACCATAGTCCTAAAACTCCATTGTTAACCATAAAAAAGATCAACTCTAACTCTGAATCAGCATCCTTTCCTAGATCACCCATAGTGGAGATGTGCTGGTGTTGTCCTGCACAGGACTGCCCCCTAGCAAAGGGCTTGTGATTGAATCTCTTGCACGAGGTTTGGGGAAAGGTTGAGCCCTCTAAGGAGTGCAGGCACTGTAGCACTCTAGCTAGAGGTGCCTTACGTGGAAGTGTACAGTTGTAAGAGGCCAATTATAGCAGACACTGCACCACGCTTTTAGGCCAACTGAGATTCCTGGTTCATGCATCTCTTTTCCAGTGTCCTAGAATGCCAGAGGTTTGGAGACTGGATTGATTTACATGAGGCTGGGTCTTGATTGCTTTGATCTGCATTGTATGGTAGCTCCCATTCTTGAAGTGTTTTTCTTCACATTATATATATTTTGTGGACTGAGGGTAGCCAGTCTCCATATGTTGGTGGTAGTAAGGATTTTCATTTTATAATAACTACTTTTCTAATTGCTACTATTAATAGCTGGGTGGGTGGATTGGTGTGATGAGGGAGATGATTTTTCTGAGGTATGATACAGAATTGGAATTGCCTAGGCATGGTAAGGCCTTGCTGTGTCTAATTATGGTGGCAAAAAGCAATTGCTAGAAAATGAAAATCAGACTCTAAACTGACTATATTAGAAGTAGTGAAATAGTAACAGAGATAAAAAACTGGAATTGAGATCTTTAGAAAAAGGTAGGCGCTAACTACATAGGAAAAAATGGGAATTGTGGGAACAATGCATACATAGGGGAGGAATGAGACTGAAAAGAAGGCAGGACTTAAAAGAGCTATGTAACATTTGACTGAAAAAGATTGGGTAGCTTGTAAGTGATGTATAATGTTTGCAACTGGGAGTGCGTCAGTATGGTTTGTGATGTAAAATTTTGCAACTAGGATTGTGCCGCTGTGGTTTGTTTTCATTTATATGTTGTAAGTGATGGTTTAATAAAGATGTTTTGTGTTTAAAAGAAGGGGCAGGTATTGAATAATTTATGTCATGTTGCTTAGGTTATATGATATATAGCAATATATGAGAAGTATAATGTTTGTTAATGTTAATTTGTTAATAGAGTTGATTATTTTTGTATAAATGTAAATTTGCCTATGTCACAAGTCATAATTCAATAAAAGTGTTTAAAAAATAATAATAGCCAGAATATTTGCCTCTAGACATACTTGTCAGTAACAAGGCTTTGGAAACAGTGTTTATTAGCCCACAGAGGTTGGTAAAGCTTTCCTATCTACCACAAGAGGAGTGGTCCCTGGCCCAGAAATTGCAGCTATTGGCTGTTTGAGCAGTTTTTTTCCATCTCTTTCAACTTTCTGGTTTGAAAGCCGCACTTGTGCCTGTTTCCCGCCTTTCCTGTAACTAGTCTAGTCCAGTTACAGAGTTGCTGTATCCAGGATTGTTAGTAAGCTTCTGAGCCCCCAAGCCTTTCTGTGTTGGAGGAAAGCCTTCTAGCTTATCAGTGGGAGTGGTAAGTACTAGGTAACCTATCCTCCACGGGAAGAGTGAGTTTTGGCCCAGAAATTGTAGTTTACTTGGCCGTTTGGGCAGTTTTCCATCTCTTTCAACTTGCTGGCTTAAAAGTCTACATTTGTACTTGTTCCCCTCCTTTCCTGTAACTAGTCTAGTCCAGGTACAGATTTGCTGTATTCCAGGACTCTTTGTAAGCTTCTGAGCCCCCAAGCCTTTCTGTGTTGGCGGGAAGCCTTCTAGCTTATCAGTGGGAGTGCTAAGAACTAGGTAGCCTATCAACCACAAGAGGAGTGGTTCCTGGCCCAGAAATTGTAGCTATTGGCCATTTGGGCAGTTTTTTTCCATCTCTTTTAACGTTCTGGTTTAAAAGCCGCACTTGCACTTGTTTCCAACCTTTCCTGTAACTAGCCTTGTCCGAATACAGAGTTGCTGTATTCAGGACTGTCGGAAAGCTTCTGAGCCCCGCAAGCCTTTCTGTGTTGGCGGAAAGCCTTCTAGCTTATCAGTGGGAGTGGTAAGCACTAGGTAGCCTGTCTACTATGAGAGGAGAGGTTCTTGGCCCAGAAATTGTAGTTTATTGACCATTTGGACAGTTTGTCCATCTCTTTCAACTTTCTGGTTTAAAGGACCACATCTGCGCTTGTTTCCCATCTTTCCTGTAACTAACCTACTGGTAGCACCAGAAAGCCTTAAACTGATACAAGCCTTCTAGCTTAGGAGAGAGACTTTGGAGTGATTAAGTATCAGTTTTCTGTACTTTCTTGCTGTACTTAACTGTTTTCCACCTAAACGCAGATTTTCCAGCATTTATTGTGATTTAAAAGCTTTTTATCACATATTGTACTTATTTGACTGCCTGCACTTTTAAAAAGTTGTTTTTTCTTTAAATAATTTGTTTAACTGTTATAGGCTACACACTAAAGTGTGATAGCCTTTTCTGATCGTTTGTAGTCGTTTAAAGCTGTTTTAAGTGTATTTTTACTGTTTTTGCCTTATCTTTTCAAAAAAAAAAAAACAACAAAGAAAACAAAAAAAAAACCCTTGTTTCCCGCCTTTCTAAGCTAGTATAGTCCAGTTTTCAGGTTAGTACTGAATTCAGGGCTGTGATACTAGTTTCTGAGTTGCCCATACCTTACTTGGATAGAAGGAAGTTTCTCTGTTCACCTGTGAGAGAGGGGAGCTTTGAGCAACCTATCTGTCCCTGGAGGAGTGGTTCCAGCCCAGAAGTTAGTAGTTTATTGTCCATTTTCGGCTAATTTCTATCTCTTTCATTTCCCTACTATAAAAACCGCGTTTGCATGGTTTTGCGCACTGGGCAGTGCCGGTTAGCTACGGTTAAATTATTCCCGGCTCCACTAAGTCTCCTCTTCAGTTTTTCCCTTGAAACTAGTCTAACTCTCAACCTAAGCACTCAAAAGCATCTTACAGCCCAGCACTTGCTCAGACCTAATAGCAAGCACTAATATACCCTGACACTAATTACCCAGCAAGGCAAGGCTCATTACTCACCCCTCACCAACCAAGAGACTAAGCAGCTCACCATACTATTCAAGCATGACCAAAGGGCAACTTCAGGTGTATTCTCCAGTCTAGCTGGTGAATCTGGGTATCCTGAGGCAGTGTTACAACTGCCTCATGTACACAGACAACCCTCTCCTCCTAGCACAAAACACTAACATATGCAAGAGATGCAGTTATACAGCTAAATTGGAAGCTAAGCTGTCTCCATCCAAGACTGGAACAGGCAGTCAAGAGGAGAAGGTTAACACTTGCACCACAACTCCAGCTGCACACAGACCTACTATAACAGCACTGGCAAAAAATACACATAAATACACAAAATCATACTCAAAGGCTCTAAATGAAAACCTGCAAAAGCATCAGAGACCTCCAAACGGACACCCAAACAACCTGCATTTCCCGTCACAAACCAGACAACACATAAAACACAAAATCAGTGTGAGTCACAAGCACAGCCCTTAAGACAAAATAACATACCTAACACACTAGTAATAGGTGACTCTATAGTAAGGCACAGTGATGTCCCACTCACTAGGCTGGACAAGCAGAAGGTTACTGTTAGCTGCCTGTCGGGAGCCAGAATCCGCCACATAACACAAGCACTCAGGTCACTCCAGAACAAGTACAAATATGACTCTGTCATTGTTCATGTTGGTGTGAATGACCTGAAACATACCTCCCTGGACTACATGAAAAGAGACATGGAAGAGCTCTCTGATCATATAGCCCAGGCTGGTATTACCCTGACCCTGAGTAGCATCCTGCCCTCACCAAGAATGATACCTCAGTATAAAGAAAAAATAATCAGTTTCAACAATTGGCTAAGCTTCTGGTGTCATTCAAAGGTGATCCAGTGTCTGTCAGCCTGGGACAACATGCTCAACAAGAGATGGCTTGTACCTGTCACCCCTAGGCTTACGGATACTGGCCAAGGCTCTTGCTGCCCCCATAGTGCCTTTTTTAGGCAAGGCTCAAAAGTCAAATCCACCTCCATAAACAGCACAATTAACAAAAAACTGAGGGTTATGCTACTCAATCCCAGGAGTTTAAATATCAAAATGCATGCACTCAAAGCACTCCTTAATATGGAGAACATCAACATCTGTGCAGTAACTGAAACCTGGCTCAAGGCTCCAGAGAGCACCCCAGCACTACCAGGCTACAACTCATACCACACATTGCAGCCACAGAACATGGACCGAAACACAAAAGGAGTGGGTGTATCCATATTCATTCAAGGATACCTACACCTCCAGGGTTAGTGGCACAGCATGATACCTCTGAGATCATCCACATGCAACTAACATCGGACAAATCTGCAATGCAAATTGTGGTCTGCTACAGATCACCCTCCATGACCCAGGACCACCACTCCACCTTTCTGGAGACACTGGAAAACATGAAGGTCTTACCAAACACCCTGATATTTGGCGAGTTCAATTACCCTACCATTCACTGGGAAAACTACTCAAGTACAAATTCCCAGGCCCAGTGCTTCCTGGAATTCATCAACTCAAATGCCCTGGATCAGCTGGTAAACTCCCCTACCAGAGGTGAAAACATATTGGACGTGGTTATCACCAACATGGGCGACAGGTGTTCCACACCGGAGGTCAACCTGTCACTGGTTAGATCAGACCATAAACTAATCACTCTGGATGTCCACACCCCAACACCACCCCCAACTAAGGAAACCACAGTAAAAAACTTTTCTAAAGCAAACTTCACCTTACTTAAGACAGAGGTGGTAAGTTTCACAGCCCCCACGCTAAAGGATAACGCTGTCCAAGATGCAGAAACCTTTACAAATGCACTCTATGAGCACCTACAAAGATGCGTGGATTGTGCCATCCCTAGCAAAACCAAGACTCACTTCTCTAAGAGAAGGAAACCAGTTTGGTGGACCCCTGCAATAAACAGGCTATACAATAGAAGGAGGAAACTAGTTCAGAAAAAAAGCAAATCCCAAAAAGGAAAGACATCCCTGATCAGTATCAGTAAGAAACTGAGGACCCTCATGAAATCATCCAAGGCTAACTTCGAAAGAAAAATAGCCAAGGATTCAAAAGATAACCATAAAGCCTTCTTTAGCTATGTTAAGAATCTAAGTGGCAACTCGCAGATATGCACTGAACTAGTGCAAAATAGCACAAAATATCCTGAATCTACTGATATTGCCAACATCCTGGCAGATAGATTCAGTGCAAACTTCACCCCCCTCTCACCTCCAAAACGGCCCACAACAATACCAGAAAAGTGTAGTGTCCCAAAAATCACAGGCGCACAGATGAAAACAGCCCTTTCAAAAGCCAAAAACACAGCGTCAATGGGACCAGATGGTGTCCCAGGCTGCGTCTTGCACGAACTACAGAACAAACTAACCCCCCACCTAAACACGCTGTTCAACCTCAGCCTCTACACAGGCTATGTGCCCATAGAATGACACACAGCAATGGTTATTCCTCTCCACAAAGGAGGGGCCACAACTGACCCTGGTAACTATCGACCCATAAGCCTGACTAGCCTGGTCTGCAAGGCTATGGAGCGCATCATCATGGAACTCATTAACAAAGACATTGGGAACCTCCAAACACTTGACCCGACCCAGTTTGGCTTTGTTAAGGGCAGATCATGCCTACTAAACCTGGTTGACTTCTTTGAGACAGCCACCAAGGCCATAGATGACAGAAAGGTTGTTCACACAGCCTACCTTGACCTCACCAAGGCTTTCGACACCATTCCCCACTCGGGTATTACAGAAAAACTCACCAGCCTGAACATAAACCCCTATGTCATGAGATGGGTTGCCAACTGGCTTACAGACAGAACTCACATGGTAAGAATAGTGGGCTCCAGGTCGACTCTAAACCAGTCACAAGTGGTGTCCTGCAAGGCTCGGTCCTAGGACCCCTACTGTTCGGCATATACTTCTCAGAAGTACAGGCAAACATAGGAGGACTATGGCTAGCCAAGTTCGCTGATGACTGCAAACTGGGAGCCATAATTGATTCTCTGACTGACACGGACATCCTCCAAAAGGGCCTTACTGAGACGGACACCTGGTGTCAAAGTCATGGCCTCAAGCTAAATGCCAAAAAATGCATAGTCATCCCGTTTGGGAAAAACAAAACACTCACGAATTATCACATAGGTGGCAGCCCCCTTAATACAGAAGAGGTAATAAGAGATCTGGGGACCCAGGTAAATAGTAATCTCTCCTTTCACAATCATATTGCCAAAGTAGTTAGGGAATCCTTCTATGTGGCCCATTTAATTACTAAAGGGTTCACATCTAGAAATAAAGAGGTTATAGTGCCCCTCTAGTCGTCACTTATTAGACCCATCATAGAGTACAATGCCCAATTTGGGATGTACCTCACAAGACACTTCCAACAGCTGGAAAAACCACAAAAGTACCCCACCAAGAGGATTACTGGTCTCAAACATATGTCCTATGCAGCCTGACTGAAAAAAACTCTGGTTGTACTCAGTGGCATAGCGCTTACTCAGAGGTGATCTCTGCCTGACTTACAAAGCCATGTCCAACTCAGAATTGATGGACATGCTCCACCTAAAGAAATCCAAGTCACTGTGAGCCACTCGCTCTAGTTAGCTAAAACCTCACCACAACTATAAATAGAACATGCTGGAGGGATAGATTCCTGTCACAGAGACTCCCCATGCTTTGGAACAAAATTCGAAATTACATTAGGCAGAGCCCCTCACTAACACTCTTCAAGAGAAACCTTGACGAGTGGATGGGTAAGAGATAATACACCCCTGGGATCACTTAATTAATCAATGGGGCAGCAAAAGCCAACACACTCTGGCTAGGCTTATAAATGCCCTTGGACAGATAGCCTAGTACCTACCTATGAACCTATAAAATAAGTGTAGGAATGAGCAGTTAAGAAAATGTAGTCTCCGATGTAACATATCAAGTGCATATCAAGTATTCCAAGTCTTAGGGAACATCTCTGATAATTAGGATCTATATTAGATCAGCGAACACTTAAACAAGCGAACGCTGATTGATCGATCTTATTTTAGCGAAAGTTAGAAATATGGAAGCAACAGAAACTCAATTTTTTTTCCTAGGGAAAGAATTCGTTGTCCATTTCTGTTGCGTCAGTATTTTCAGTGCTGTGGTGGAAAGTTACGGGTCAGATTCAGATAAGTGTGCGATTGTGTGGATGTGAGTGTTAGGGTGGGTTAGGAGAGTTAGGGTTAGGGCTCGGGTTAGGTATGTGTGCGATTGTGTGGACATGAGGGTTAGGGTGGATTTAGGTGAGTTAGGGTTAGGGAGCGGGTGAAGTGAGTGTGCAATAGTGACGGACCTTAGGGTTAGGGTTTGGGTTAAGGTAAGTAGATAGTGGTGTTTGCATAGTTTAGTGTAGGGTTAGGTGTCAGATTTTAGGTCTATGTGTGTGGATTTCTGTTTGTTTGGTGTGCTTGTGTTGTGTGTATGTGTTTTGGATCAGCGATTTTTTTCCCTAGGAAAAAAATCGCTGATCTGACAGTTCGAGATTGTAAACTTTCTCTTACATAAGGTCGATCAATCAGCGTTCGGTTTTTTAAGCGTTCGCTGATCTAATATAGACCCGATAATTAGTAGGCATTAAAATTAATGTGTATAAATATTTTCATTAAATACTCTGCATAACAGAGATAACATTTTAGAATATACAGCTCAAAGTCCATTACTTTTAAGCAGCATCTAATCATGAATATTCTAGATGAATATCTGAAACTTTTCTGTTGTAGCGTCTTAGGTTTTCTTAAGAGATTGCATATTAAGAATTGGTAAAGTCTTGCTGAACAGGTCTTCTTTTGCATTTGAGATATATGTTTCAAGTGAAGATAGATGTCCTGTGTTAAGGCGGTGATGTGTTTTAGTAAAAGTAAAAGAAAATGCTGCAGTTATAACCAAAACAATTTGCAATTTGATATTTTTGTTCTTTACTTATTAGGTTCTTATGGGGTGATACTTGTTCAAAATCTGGTTCAGTATTACAGTATTGAGCTTTCCATATTGAAAATATTTTGGAATTGGTATCTAGTATAAATCCTGTACTTTTCTCCATTGAAAACAATTGTGAAGATCAAAATTTTAAAGCAGATGGATTATAAATGGTAAATTTATATAAGCTACACTTGCTGGTTTGCATTTGGTTGTTATATGTTTATATTTATCAACACAGAAGATCTGTATCATATAGATCTGCATATTTATATCTAGAATTAACAGATGAAGGATGAAGTGATTTTCTGCTGACAGAGTAGGAACAGACCAGCCATAAAAATGTTAGGCATAATGTAGGCCCAACAATACATTCAGATTACAGTCTCAAAATTCCAGACAGTCTTTCTATGGATGTATTGTAAGATGAGGAAGAAGTCTAATAGTGTTTTGTGGGCTTCATAAGTTGTTGTTTGTCTTTCAGCTTTTTCCCGGTAAGGTCACCACAGCGAACTCCGGTCCGCTAATGATTGGCAGTAGATTTTTACAAAACACCGAGGTGCCAGCTCGATGCCCAACCTTTAACGAAGGCATGCCCATTTATGCACGCATGTCTTTTGAATGCTACCCAACTGCGGGGAGGACATGCAGACTCCCCACAGAAGGCACTCCCAGGCCAAGCCGAGAATCGAACGGGAGAACCTCTTGCTGTGAGGTAACAACGCTACCGGTGTACCACCGCGGCAACTGTGGGCTTCATAAGAATGTTAGTAATATTATTTCTGTACCTTATTAGTATGATTTGGTAGAATTTAGTAAAAAGATGTGTCTATTGTAAATGACATTGACAGTACTGCTGTTCTAATATTTACTGTTCTTTTTAAGAGGATTAGCAGCTTGTGTCTGTTTATTTTAACAGCATGTTAGCACGTGAGACTAATATTAATTACAGTTCTAATCTGACAGCAGGGACCACATGTGGGTCCAAGAAATGTAGAGCTTTTTGAAAAGATGGATGTTTTTTATTGTAATTAAAAATCTTGATTTATAGTTAGTCAGTGAAGTGTTACTGATTTGTCAGCATTGGCTTTAAAATTGGATAAACTCATAAGTTATTTTAACAATCACCAGAGAATTTAAAGTAAAGAATCAGAGTAGCTTAATATGAAGAATAAATAGGTTCATAGGAGGTTACTAGGCTAATGGCCCTAGAGCCTTTACAAGCCTAGACATGTTATACCCATATTCCCTAATTGACATTGGTTAGATGGTCATTATTTGCAGAGCAAGTCTATGATCAACACCGACTGCCTGTGTCCATGAGAGACATAGGTGCCATCTCTGAGGTGAATTTATGGTCTCCCATCCAGTTGTCTAGGTTGCACTTGAATAGGGTTATTGAGGAACTCTTCTTCACATCAATTGGGAGTTTATTCCAGAGGAGTGGCAAGCTCTGACAGAAATATCTGTTAATGTCACAAGCTAGGTTGACATCCCTGGAGCAAGTGACCCTTGTCCCATTTGATTTGCAGATGTGCAGCATTTCCATTAGGCAAGAGTCAGAGACAGCTCTGTAGGCCAGGTACAAGTCACCTCTCAGCAGCCTGTAGGATACAGAGTGCAATGACAGGGCTTTCAGTCTTTCCATGTAGGTTATGTTTTCGAGGCCCTGAATTTTCTTGGTGAGAAACCTTTGTGTTCTGTTCAGCTGCTGCAGGTGTATGGTGAGGTACATGCAAAAGGGAGCATTATATTCTATTAGTGGTCTGATGAGGGTTGAGTACAGATGAGTTACAGCATCCTTAGTTTTGGATGTGATGTCCTTACTTATGAGATACACAGCATAGAAGACTTTCCTTACCACTGTGGACACATGGTGCTTGAAGTTTAGATTGATGTCAACCCGAGTTCCCGAATCTCACACCACTGGGTTTGAGTTTAGCAGGGTGCTGTCAGTATTGTAATTTGCGGGGACATCCTTTTTTCCAAACAGAATAATAATGCACTTTTTTGCATTTAGTTTTGGTCATGGCTTAGCACTAATCATGTTTCTGTGTTAGCCTCCTTTGTAATATTTTGACATCTTTTGGGGACATAGTGTTTGCAATCATCAGCGAACTTGGTAAGCCACAGCCCATCTACTTTTGCCTGGACTTCTGACAAATAGATTCCAAACAGTAGAGGACCCTTCACAGATCCTTGTGGTATGCCACTGGTAAGTGGTGTACTGGTTGAGGTGGAATCCCGAACTGTGACAGTATGCGTTCTGTTGGTGAGCCAGTTGGCTACCCATCTAGTGACATATGGGTTAATCCACAGCTGGGAGAGTTTCTCAATGATACTTGAGTGGGGGATTGTGTCAAAAGCCTTTGGTAAGTCAAGATAGGCAGTATATACTGTTTTCCCTTCACTCAGGACTTTGGTGACATGCTCAAAGAGGTCCACCAGGTTCAATAAGCATGATCTATGCTTAACAAAGTTAAACTCGGTCAGATCAAGAGTTTGAAGGTCACCTATGTCCTTGTTGATAAGGTCCATAATGATTCTTTCCATGGCCTTGCAGATAAGACTGCTTAGGCTTATGGGCCTATAGTTTCCAGGGTCAGTCGATGGACACCCTTTGTGCAAAGGGATTACTTTTGCTGTTCTCCACTCTGCTGGAGCAAAGACAGTCCTCAGACTAAGGTTAAAGAAAACAGAAAGTGCCAAATGGTTCTGCTAGGTCTTGTTTTAGATTGTTTATTAAGCAGCCTGGGATGTTATCTGGTACCATAGTGGCTGTGTTTTTGGCCTTAGAGAGCATAGATATGACCTGCTGTTTGGAGATACTAAGTGGAGGACTGATGTCAGGTAGGCGTTGGATTATGGCTTGTGTGGACAGGGGGCGAAGTTTGGGCCAAATCTGTCAGCTAGCAGGTTGGCAGTTTCCTCAGATTCAGTATGAAAGGTACCATCCACTATAAAACTAGCTTTAGAGGACTTTACAAGATATCTGATTTGGGAGTCTATATTAAATCAATGAAAATCCATTACATCAAATACCAAAACAGCAACACATATTACTCTAACCGTGAAAATACGGAACGCACTAAAATGCGAAATTTTAAATATCGACCGTTCATAGTCGGCCAACCCCACCATCCGCTACATACTACCTACCCAAACAAAATAAATAAACCACATACATACACTAACCAAACCCTACTCCTAACCCTAAAGTAAAGCACCAAAACTCAACTTCTAATCCTACACTAAACCCCACATACACAACTATCTATGCACTATCCTTAACCCCTCCCTATCCCTAAGGTCCGTAACTACCACACACTTCCTCTACAGAGATATACCCAAACAAAATAAATAATACACATAAATACATTTAGCAAAACATTACTTCTAACACTACACTAAATCTTACACACATTACCTATCTATACACTTACCTTAACCCGCACCCTAACCCTAAGGTCCGTAACTATCACACACTTACCTTACGGAGTTATACCGGTGACGGGCCAACCAAAACACTTCAACATTTCGAATTTCACGGTTTTGCATGTTCGACAATTACTTAGTATGTGCAGTACTTGTCGATGATTTCATATTCAGAAGTGGAGTTTCAACAATCTAATAGTAACCCCTGATTTGGTTGTTGAAGCTATGGAAGGTATTCTTCTTCTGTTAAGTAACTTCTGTCTTGTTCTTAGACATCAGTTTCTTCTTTTTTTGTTATATAACCTATTTATACTTGACGTCCACCAGAGTGGCATGTTTTTTTGGGGGAGGACCTATTTTTGATCCAGTCAGATACAGCTGGGTCTATACAGTTGTTTAGGTAGTTATACAGGTCATTTGTGTACCCCTCTGCATAGGAGTCATTGTTGGCTGTGTTAGTAGGGGGTTTGAAAGTTTTTATACCATCGCCTAGTAGTCTGTAGTTTGCTTTGGAGAATTATTTCAGTTTTTTTTCTCCTGTGTGGGTTTTAAATGAGACAGATTTATGGTCTGACCTTACCAAGGAGGGCAACAGTGCAATGACCCCCCCCCATGTTGGTGAGTACTATGTCTAGGACATTTGAGCCCCTTGTGGGGGTGCAGACTAGTTGCTCCAGGGTATTTGTATTGACAAAGTCCAGGAACCTCATGGAGAGCTTGTTTGTGCTTGTGTATGTCACCCAATTGATGGAAGGCTAGTTGAAATCTCCCATGACCAAAGTGTTTGGCTGTTTGGCTGAATAGTGAGCGACTCTAGTAAGTCCAGGTAGGCAGTGTGCTTCTCTTGGTTCATGGTGGGGGACCTGTAGCTAGCAGTGTTGTGATAGGATGCTTTACCTTTAGTTAGTTGGACATGGAGTAGCTCAAGAGAGTCATACTGTTTAACCAGTCTTCAGGTGTATTTGACTTTAATGAAGATGGATACACCTCTGCCTTTGGTTCTTTCACACTTGTTTTGGGGTCTGAACATGTGGAAAGCGTTGCAGCCTTGCGCATCCAGGGTGCTCTTTGTGGCCTTGAATCATGTCTCAGTGACTGCACAGATGTCAGCATCTTCCAAGGTGAGGAGTGCTTTCAAGGAGTGTAGTTTCCTGTTTAGGCTCCTAGCATTAAGCTGCAAAACCTTGAGTTTGTCTCGAGTGATTATTTTATGTCAGAAATGTTGTTGTTTTGACATTGCCTAAAAAGGCACTATGGGAGAGGCAAGCACCTTTGCCAGTATCCAAAAGCCTAGAGGAGACAGATGAAGATAATCTCTGGGCAAAGCAGCATGGTCTGTCAACCATGTCTTCCCATGCTGGCAGATACTGTATCCCCCTGGATTGACACCAGAAGCTAAGCCAATTGTTGAAGTCAATCATTTTTTTTTCTATATTGTGGTATCATCTTGGGTGAAAGTAGAATGCTGTTTAGGGATAGGGACATATCTGCTTGGGACACATAATCTGAGGGTTCAGTCATGTCTCTCTTCATGTAGTCCAGAGAAGTATGTTTCAAATCATTCACGCCAACATGTACTATGACAGAGTCATAGCAGTAATTGTTGTTGCATGACTTGAGTGCATTCATGACTTGATGGATCCTGTCACCTGACAGGCAGCTGACCATGACCTTCTCCTTGTCCAGCCTGGTGAGGTGGGATCTGTATTTCTCACTATGGAGTCACCTATGTCCAGGACATTTGGCTTTGAGGTGTTTTGCCTTATAAACTTATTTGCTGAGACACTAGTGTGTGTATGTGTTGTTATGTGTAATGGATTCTATTTGCTTTGCAGTGTGTGCAAATGGTTTGTGCTTGGGAGGTCTCTGATATTTTGGTAGGCTTCTGCTGAGTACCTCCACGTATGCGGGTTCATGTGTTGTGGCCTTGTTTCGTTTGAGAGGTGATGTGTGTGTTGACAACCTGTTTGATGTCTGGTTTGTTTTACATTAGATAATTGATTCCAAATTCATAGTGTAATTACATCTCTCACATATTGTATTTGTTTGTTTTAATAGTAAGTGGTTGTCAGTATACATGAGGCAATTACTATATTGCCTCAGGATGCCCATGTCAATCAGGCTGGCTGGAGAAATGGTTGGAAACTAACTGCCCATTATGGCAGTTTTTTTACCATAACTGCTATTGGGAACAGGGCTAGTTTGACCAGATTTTGCTCTAGCAGTAACAAAGGGGCTTATTCTGTTGAAGGCTATGGGTGAAATCTATATCAACACTTCTCAGTGTGCATCTGAGTTCCCTGCAGTGTAGCAGGGAAGCTTGGGATGGTTCACTAACAGATAACTAGGAGAAAATTGCCTTTCAAGGTGTTTGCGTCTACACAGGGCACCGCTGAACTCTACTGAGTAGTGTGCAGCTATGTGCAAATATAAGATTTAAATACAGGCAAAATTAAACACTTTTAAGCTAAACTACACATGGAGAAGCACACAATGAACTTTCTTCCAGTAATCTCCAACTCAGATGAGGCTCAGACTACACACTTCTGCCACAAGGGTGCAGGCAGGGCCCTTCTAATGTACGATGGCTGAAATAGTGTTCAAGTGTAACAATACAGTCTAGATTTAGCAGATCTGAATCTAGTCTATGTTATGTACTAGCTAGTTAAAGCAACAGAACAGCTTTTTTAAATTAATGTTTTTGTTTGTGGATATAGAAACCCTTTAATGTTTTCAGATTATTTAACTAGATTTGCCATTGGTTTTATAATTAGGTCAAACAGTGTTGGGTACAGTGGACATCTTGTCTAATTCCTTTACCCAGTGTTATTGTACATATCAGAAAGTTACCAGTTTGTACAAACAAAGATGAGTTTTAGCATAAATTAGAAAGAATTACTATTATATTTTATGAAACCCAGTCAATTTGGAATAATAATTAAAATGTATTGAATTAAATGTTTTTTTTCATTTCCCCGATATAGCATCATGAGTGCTTCCTTTCTGTTGGCTACATTAGTCAGACAAAGCACTCTATTAACATTGGCCTGGGTATGTGTAGGTTGCATAAAGCTAGACTGAAAGTAATGGACTGTTTCATGAAAAGTGTGCATCCATGTATCAGAATGAAATCCGAATTTGGAGAGGTATTTACCACAATGTGTAATGTCTTTAAAATAGTTTTGGATTGTACTAGTTTTGTTATGTTTCATTACTTAGATATTGACTTGATTTGAACAGTGAAGTTTACTAATACTGTTCTGTGGTAGCTGATAACAGATTTTTGCAGGTATGCCATAATAAAAAAAATGATATATATTTTGTAAGATTCATTGGCATTTGTTTATTGTAGGGCTGCCAGGGCATTGCAGTAAATATTGGTACAAAAGATGTAACATAACATCAACTGATGTCAATAATGGAAATGTAAGAAATGGTTTAGGGTTAGTCATGGTGGTGATAACTACCCAAGTAAGGAGAAGAGTTCAGTATTTACAAAAAGGAGTACAGGCCTAGTAGCTGCTCCTGTGTTAAAACATTGTCTGGAAGGTACAAAGAAATAGAAGAGAAGTGCAGATCATAAGTAAGAAGAAAGGTGAAGAACAGGGAAGGCAGAAGAAATATTTACAGATGAAGGACAGGTAGTAAGTTGATGGAACTGCTAAGCTAAAGATTAATAAATAGAAGGAAGACATAGAATCAGAAGAAAATGAAGATCTAGAAATATAATGCGCAGAAAGTCAGAGAAAACAGACACTTTCAGTGTTTTCAGGTGGACTGAAATAGCATTTTGAATATGTGTAAAACTATGCTCCTTTTAACTACTATAGATCTTGCTTTTCACTGTCAGGCTTTTCTGCTTTGTCTTGTGATCAGATATGTCATATATGCATGTGGACTGAGTTATGAGCTTTTTGTAGGCTGCTTAATGAGGTAGAAAGAATACATGGCAGGGAACACTTGATATACAAGCAAAAATTTTATTTTTTATTTATGTTTTTTTTGTAGTTGATTGTAATGTCTCCAGGAAGCCTGCCAGATATATTCCATGCACTTCAAGAATTTTCAGTGGTCGGGGATGAAACTTCATTTGCAGAAGATGAACTCTTTACAGCTAATGTGGCAGCTACTTTGCTCAGGAAGGAGGCACTCTCGTTCCCTTTTAAATGAACTGTAGCTGTTTCTTATGCATCGTAATGTTAAGATAATGTTAGATTATAATTTACACTGGGCATGGGATAAGTGTCATATATGGGTGAATAGTTAGAGGGCACTACATTCTGTCTCCTAGGATGGATTGCTTAAGTTAAAATGTTCTTATCTCTGTTATTGTTTTACTTTCAGTAAATTTATTGTTAAAATATCTAGCCTCACTGCAGAATTTATATGGGATAGTAAGAGTAGTTGACTTAGAGCAAATCAACTCACCCCAATGAAATAGGTGGGTTTAGGTGTCCATGATTTTTATTATCTGCTTATTCAACCTTCTGCTTTAGTAGTAAGGAATTGTATGCATAAGATGTAGACCACTGTAACCAAGCAGCAGGGTAGATGTGCTCCCAGCTTACTTTAAAGGCTTGTTAAAATTTGGGGCTAATGTGCATATTTGAAAAAAAAGTCTACTTTTTGGGGATTATGAATATTGGATCCATGCCCACAGGGTCACACAACCTTTTCTAAATGTAACTACTTTGATAGCTGTCAAGCGCTTATACCTGATTATTTGCATACATTCTGGAGCTGATCTCAGGTTAAAAGTTAATGGACCCAGTTATTGTCTTTGTTAAATGCATGCTTTGAGTTCCTTCTAATTTGTAGTATTGCAACATATTTTACTGCAGAAGACTCAACAGTTGTTACCTTAGGGAGCTCTTCTGAGTTTGGATACTCTAGACTGCATTGGACCATTCGCATGTATATGACCTCATACTGTAGATGACGGAAATTGGGCTACTGTTGGCCGAAGGAGAAGAGGAGGGGGAAGGCATGCCCAAAGGCAGGAAAAGAGGAGGAAGGTTAGGAGTGTAGTAGTGAGGGTAGGAACTTTGAATGTTGGCAGTATGACTGGTATAGGGAGCGAGCTAGCTGATATGATGGAGAGAAGGAAGGTTGATATATTGTGCGTGCAAGAGACCAGATGGAAGGGAAGTAAGGCCAGGTGTATAGGAGGTGGGTTCAAATTGTTCTATCATGGTGTAGATGCAGCAGAAATGGGGTAGGGGTTATCCTAAAGGAACAGTATGCCAAGAGTGTTTTGGAGGTGAAGAGAGTGTCTGATAGAGTGATGTTTATGAAGCTTGAAATTGATGGTGTAATGATGAATGTTGTTAGTGCATATGCTCCACAAGTTGGGTGTGCAATGGATGAGAAAGAAACATAAACCCCTATGTCATGAGATGGGTTGCCAACTGGCTTACAGACAGAACTCACATGGTAAGAATAGTGGGCTCCAGGTCGACTCTAAACCAGTCACAAGTGGTGTCCTGCAAGGCTCGGTCCTAGGACCCCTACTGTTCGGCATATACTTCTCAGAAGTACAGGCAAACATAGGAGGACTATGGCTAGCCAAGTTCGCTGATGACTGCAAACTGGGAGCCATAATTGATTCTCTGACTGACACGGACATCCTCCAAAAGGGCCTTACTGAGACGGACACCTGGTGTCAAAGTCATGGCCTCAAGCTAAATGCCAAAAAATGCATAGTCATCCCGTTTGGGAAAAACAAAACACTCACGAATTATCACATAGGTGGCAGCCCCTTAATACAGAAGAGGTAATAAGAGATCTGGGGACCCAGGTAAATAGTAATCTCTCCTTTCACAATCATATTGCCAAAGTAGTTAGGGAATCCTTCTATGTGGCCCATTTAATTACTAAAGGGTTCACATCTAGAAATAAAGAGGTTATAGTGCCCCTCTAGTCGTTACTTATTAGACCCATCATAGAGTACAATGCCCAATTTGGGATGTACCTCACAAGACACTTCCAACAGCTGGAAAAACCACAAAAGTACCCCACCAAGAGGATTACTGGTCTCAAACATATGTCCTATGCAGCCTGACTGAAAAAAACTCTGGTTGTACTCAGTGGCATAGCGCTTACTCAGAGGTGATCTCTGCCTGACTTACAAAGCCATGTCCAACTCAGAATTGATGGACATGCTCCACCTAAAGAAATCCAAGTCACTGTGAGCCACTCGCTCTAGTTAGCTAAAACCTCACCACAACTATAAATAGAACATGCTGGAGGGATAGATTCCTGTCACAGAGACTCCCCATGCTTTGGAACAAAATTCGAAATTACATTAGGCAGAGCCCCTCACTAACACTCTTCAAGAGAAACCTTGACGAGTGGATGGGTAAGAGATAATACACCCCTGGGATCACTTAATTAATCAATGGGGCAGCAAAAGCCAACACACTCTGGCTAGGCTTATAAATGCCCTTGGACAGATAGCCTAGTACCTACCTATGAACCTATAAAATAAGTGTAGGAATGAGCAGTTAAGAAAATGTAGTCTCCGATGTAACATATCAAGTGCATATCAAGTATTCCAAGTCTTAGGGAACATCTCTGATAATTAGGATCTATATTAGATCAGCGAACACTTAAACAAGCGAACGCTGATTGATCGATCTTATTTTAGCGAAAGTTAGAAATATGGAAGCAACAGAAACTCAATTTTTTTTCCTAGGGAAAGAATTCGGTTGTCCATTTCTGTTGCTTCAGTATTTTCAGTGCTGTGGTGGAAAGTTACGGGTCAGATTCAGATAAGTGTGCGATTGTGTGGATGTGAGTGTTAGGGTGGGTTAGGAGAGTTAGGGTTAGGGCTCGGGTTAGGTATGTGTGCGATTGTGTGGACATGAGGGTTAGGGTGGATTTAGGTGAGTTAGGGTTAGGGAGCGGGTGAAGTGAGTGTGCAATAGTGACGGACCTTAGGGTTAGGGTTTGGGTTAAGGTAAGTAGATAGTGGTGTTTGCATAGTTTAGTGTAGGGTTAGGTGTCAGATTTTAGGTCTATGTGTGTGGATTTCTGTTTGTTTGGTGTGCTTGTGTTGTGTGTATGTGTTTTGGATCAGCGATTTTTTTCCCTAGGAAAAATTGCTGATCTGACAGTTCGAGATTGTAAACTTTCTCTTACATAAGGTCGATCAATCAGCGTTCGGTTTTTTAAGCGTTAAGCTGATCTAATATAGACCCGATAATTAGTAGGCATTAAAATTAATGTGTATAAATATTTTCATTAAATACTCTGCATAACAGAGATAACATTTTAGAATATACAGCTCAAAGTCCATTACTTTTAAGCAGCATCTAATCATGAATATTCTAGATGAATATCTGAAACTTTTCTGTTGTAGCGTCTTAGGTTTTCTTAAGAGATTGCATATTAAGAATTGGTAAAGTCTTGCTGAACAGGTCTTCTTTTGCATTTGAGATATATGTTTCAAGTGAAGATAGATGTCCTGTGTTAAGGCGGTGATGTGTTTTAGTAAAAGTAAAAGAAAATGCTGCAGTTATAACCAAAACAATTTGCAATTTGATATTTTTGTTCTTTACTTATTAGGTTCTTATGGGGTGATACTTGTTCAAAATCTGGTTCAGTATTACAGTATTGAGCTTTCCATATTGAAAATATTTTGGAATTGGTATCTAGTATAAATCCTGTACTTTTCTCCATTGAAAACAATTGTGAAGATCAAAATTTTAAAGCAGATGGATTATAAATGGTAAATTTATATAAGCTACACTTGCTGGTTTGCATTTGGTTGTTATATGTTTATATTTATCAACACAGAAGATCTGTATCATATAGATCTGCATATTTATATCTAGAATTAACAGATGAAGGATGAAGTGATTTTCTGCTGACAGAGTAGGAACAGACCAGCCATAAAAATGTTAGGCATAATGTAGGCCCAACAATACATTCAGATTACAGTCTCAAAATTCCAGACAGTCTTTCTATGGATGTATTGTAAGATGAGGAAGAAGTCTAATAGTGTTTTGTGGGCTTCATAAGTTGTTGTTTGTCTTTCAGCTTTTTCCCGGTAAGGGGTCACTACAGCGGAACTCCGGTCCGCTAATGATTGGCAGTAGATTTTTACAAAACACCGAGGTGCCAGCTCGATGCCCAACCTTTAACGAAGGCATGCCCATTTATGCACGCATGTCTTTTGAATGCTACCCAACTGCGGGGAGGACATGCAGACTCCCCACAGAAGGCACTCCCAGGCCAAGCCGAGAATCGAACGGGAGAACCTCTTGCTGTGAGGTAACAACGCTACCGGTGTACCACCGCGGCAACTGTGGGCTTCATAAGAATGTTAGTAATATTATTTCTGTACCTTATTAGTATGATTTGGTAGAATTTAGTAAAAAGATGTGTCTATTGTAAATGACATTGACAGTACTGCTGTTCTAATATTTACTGTTCTTTTTAAGAGGATTAGCAGCTTGTGTCTGTTTATTTTAACAGCATGTTAGCACGTGAGACTAATATTAATTACAGTTCTAATCTGACAGCAGGGACCACATGTGGGTCCAAGAAATGTAGAGCTTTTTGAAAAGATGGATGTTTTTTATTGTAATTAAAAATCTTGATTTATAGTTAGTCAGTGAAGTGTTACTGATTTGTCAGCATTGGCTTTAAAATTGGATAAACTCATAAGTTATTTTAACAATCACCAGAGAATTTAAAGTAAAGAATCAGAGTAGCTTAATATGAAGAATAAATAGGTTCATAGGAGGTTACTAGGCTAATGGCCCTAGAGCCTTTACAAGCCTAGACATGTTATACCCGTATTCCCTAATTGACATTGGTTAGATGGTCATTATTTGCAGAGCAAGTCTATGATCAACACCGACTGCCTGTGTCCATGAGAGACATAGGTGCCATCTCTGAGGTGAATTTATGGTCTCCCATCCAGTTGTCTAGGTTGCACTTGAATAGGGTTATTGAGGAACTCTTCTTCACATCAATTGGGAGTTTATTCCAGAGGAGTGGCAAGCTCTGACAGAAATATCTGTTAATGTCACAAGCTAGGTTGACATCCCTGGAGCAAGTGACCCTTGTCCCATTTGATTTGCAGATGTGCAGCATTTCCATTAGGCAAGAGTCAGAGACAGCTCTGTAGGCCAGGTACAAGTCACCTCTCAGCAGCCTGTAGGATACAGAGTGCAATGACAGGGCTTTCAGTCTTTCCATGTAGGTTATGTTTTCGAGGCCCTGAATTTTCTTGGTGAGAAACCTTTGTGTTCTGTTCAGCTGCTGCAGGTGTATGGTGAGGTACATGCAAAAGGGAGCATTATATTCTATTAGTGGTCTGATGAGGGTTGAGTACAGATGAGTTACAGCATCCTTAGTTTTGGATGTGATGTCCTTACTTATGAGATACACAGCATAGAAGACTTTCCTTACCACTGTGGACACATGGTGCTTGAAGTTTAGATTGATGTCAACCCGAGTTCCCGAATCTCACACCACTGGGTTTGAGTTTAGCAGGGTGCTGTCAGTATTGTAATTTGCGGGGACATCCTTTTTTCCAAAGGGGATAATAATGCACTTTTTTGCATTTAGTTTTGGTCATGGCTTAGCACTAATCATGTTTCTGTGTTAGCCTCCTTTGTAATATTTTGACATCTTTTGGGGACATAGTGTTTGCAATCATCAGCGAACTTGGTAAGCCACAGCCCATCTACTTTTGCCTGGACTTCTGACAAATAGATTCCAAACAGTAGAGGACCCTTCACAGATCCTTGTGGTATGCCACTGGTAAGTGGTGTACTGGTTGAGGTGGAATCCCGAACTGTGACAGTATGCGTTCTGTTGGTGAGCCAGTTGGCTACCCATCTAGTGACATATGGGTTAATCCACAGCTGGGAGAGTTTCTCAATGATACTTGAGTGGGGATTGTGTCAAAAGCCTTTGGTAAGTCAAGATAGGCAGTATATACTGTTTTCCCTTCACTCAGGACTTTGGTGACATTCTCAAAGAGGTCCACCAGGTTCAATAAGCATGATCTATGCTTAACAAAGTTAAACTCGGTCAGATCAAGAGTTTGAAGGTCACCTATGTCCTTGTTGATAAGGTCCATAATGATTCTTTCCATGGCCTTGCAGATAAGACTGCTTAGGCTTATGGGCCTATAGTTTCCAGGGTCAGTCGATGGACACCCTTTGTGCAAAGGGATTACTTTTGCTGTTCTCCACTCTGCTGGAGCAAAGACAGTCCTCAGACTAAGGTTAAAGAAAACAGAAAGTGCCAAATGGTTCTGCTAGGTCTTGTTTTAGATTGTTTATTAAGCAGCCTGGGATGTTATCTGGTACCATAGTGGCTGTGTTTTTGGCCTTAGAGAGCATAGATATGACCTGCTGTTTGGAGATACTAAGTGGAGGACTGATGTCAGGTAGGCGTTGGATTATGGCTTGTGTGGACAGGGGGCGAAGTTTGGGCCAAATCTGTCAGCTAGCAGGTTGGCAGTTTCCTCAGATTCAGTATGAAAGGTACCATCCACTATAAGTTCAGCATGTAGTTGGGCATTCCCTTTTAGATTTCGGATAAAACTAAAGAATGCCTTATGATTTTCCTTAGCTAGGGTTGTTAATTTAGCTTCATAACTAGCTTTAGAGGACTTTACAAGATATCTGATTTGGGAGTCTATATTAAATCAATGAAAATCCATTACATCAAATACCAAAACAGCAACACATATTACTCTAACCGTGAAAATACGGAACGCACTAAAATGCGAAATTTTAAATATCGACCGTTCATAGTCGGCCAACCCCACCATCCGCTACATACTACCTACCCAAACAAAATAAATAAACCACATACATACACTAACCAAACCCTACTCCTAACCCTAAAGTAAAGCACCAAAACTCAACTTCTAATCCTACACTAAACCCCACATACACAACTATCTATGCACTATCCTTAACCCCTCCCTATCCCTAAGGTCCGTAACTACCACACACTTCCTCTACAGAGATATACCCAAACAAAATAAATAATACACATAAATACATTTAGCAAAACATTACTTCTAACACTACACTAAATCTTACACACATTACCTATCTATACACTTACCTTAACCCGCACCCTAACCCTAAGGTCCGTAACTATCACACACTTACCTTACGGAGTTATACCGGTGACGGGCCAACCAAAACACTTCAACATTTCGAATTTCACGGTTTTGCATGTTCGACAATTACTTAGTATGTGCAGTACTTGTCGATGATTTCGTATTCGCGTAAGTGGAGTTTCAACAATCTAATAGTAACCCCTGATTTGGTTGTTGAAGCTATGGAAGGTATTCTTCTTCTGTTAAGTAACTTCTGTCTTGTTCTTAGACATCAGTTTCTTCTTTTTTTGTTATATAACCTATTTATACTTGACGTCCACCAGAGTGGCATGTTTTTTTGGGGGAGGACCTATTTTTGATCCAGTCAGATACAGCTGGGTCTATACAGTTGTTTAGGTAGTTATACAGGTCATTTGTGTACCCCTCTGCATAGGAGTCATTGTTGGCTGTGTTAGTAGGGGGTTTGAAAGTTTTTATACCATCGCCTAGTAGTCTGTAGTTTGCTTTGGAGAATTATTTCAGTTTTTTTTCTCCTGTGTGGGTTTCAAATGAGACAGATTTATGGTCTGACCTTACCAAGGAGGGCAACAGTGCAATGACCCCCCCCCCCATGTTGGTGAGTACTATGTCTAGGACATTTGAGCCCCTTGTGGGGGTGCAGACTAGTTGCTCCAGGGTATTTGTATTGACAAAGTCCAGGAACCTCATGGAGAGCTTGTTTGTGCTTGTGTATGTCACCCAATTGATGGAAGGCTAGTTGAAATCTCCCATGACCAAAGTGTTTGGCTGTTTGGCTGAATAGTGAGCGACTCTAGTAAGTCCAGGTAGGCAGTGTGCTTCTCTTGGTTCATGGTGGGGGACCTGTAGCTAGCAGTGTTGTGATAGGATGCTTTACCTTTAGTTAGTTGGACCTGGAGTAGCTCAAGAGAGTCATACTGTTTAACCAGTCTTCAGGTGTATTTGACTTTAATGAAGATGGATACACCTCTGCCTTTGGTTCTTTCACACTTGTTTTGGGGTCTGAACATGTGGAAAGCGTTGCAGCCTTGCGCATCCAGGGTGCTCTTTGTGGCCTTGAATCATGTCTCAGTGACTGCACAGATGTCAGCATCTTCCAAGGTGAGGAGTGCTTTCAAGGAGTGTAGTTTCCTGTTTAGGCTCCTAGCATTAAGCAGCAAAACCTTGAGTTTGTCTCGAGTGATTATTTTATGTCAGAAATGTTGTTGTTTTGACATTGCCTAAAAAGGCACTATGGGAGAGGCAAGCACCTTTGCCAGTATCCAAAAGCCTAGAGGAGACAGATGAAGATAATCTCTGGGCAAAGCAGCATGGTCTGTCAACCATGTCTTCCCATGCTGGCAGATACTGTATCCCCCTGGATTGACACCAGAAGCTAAGCCAATTGTTGAAGTCAATCATTTTTTTTCTATATTGTGGTATCATCTTGGGTGAAAGTAGAATGCTGTTTAGGGATAGGGACATATCTGCTTGGGACACATAATCTGAGGGTTCAGTCATGTCTCTCTTCATGTAGTCCAGAGAAGTATGTTTCAAATCATTCACGCCAACATGTACTATGACAGAGTCATAGCAGTAATTGTTGTTGCATGACTTGAGTGCATTCATGACTTGATGGATCCTGTCACCTGACAGGCAGCTGACCATGACCTTCTCCTTGTCCAGCCTGGTGAGGTGGGATCTGTATTTCTCACTATGGAGTCACCTATGTCCAGGACATTTGGCTTTGAGGTGTTTTGCCTTATAAACTTATTTGCTGAGACACTAGTGTGTGTATGTGTTGTTATGTGTAATGGATTCTATTTGCTTTGCAGTGTGTGCAAATGGTTTGTGCTTGGGAGGTCTCTGATATTTTGGTAGGCTTCTGCTGAGTACCTCCACGTATGCGGGTTCATGTGTTGTGGCCTTGTTTCGTTTGAGAGGTGATGTGTGTGTTGACAACCTGTTTGATGTCTGGTTTGTTTTTACATTAGATAATTGATTCCAAATTCATAGTGTAATTACATCTCTCACATATTGTATTTGTTTGTTTTAATAGTAAGTGGTTGTCAGTATACATGAGGCAATTACTATATTGCCTCAGGATGCCCATGTCAATCAGGCTGGCTGGAGAAATGGTTGGAAACTAACTGCCCATTATGGCAGTTTTTTTACCATAACTGCTATTGGGAACAGGGCTAGTTTGACCAGATTTTGCTCTAGCAGTAACAAAGGGGCTTATTCTGTTGAAGGCTATGGGTGAAATCTATATCAACACTTCTCAGTGTGCATCTGAGTTCCCTGCAGTGTAGCAGGGAAGCTTGGGATGGTTCACTAACAGATAACTAGGAGAAAATTGCCTTTCAAGGTGTTTATGCGTCTACACAGGGCACCGCTGAACTCTACTGAGTAGTGTGCAGCTATGTGCAAATATAAGATTTAAATACAGGCAAAATTAAACACTTTTAAGCTAAACTACACATGGAGAAGCACACAATGAACTTTCTTCCAGTAATCTCCAACTCAGATGAGGCTCAGACTACACACTTCTGCCACAAGGGTGCAGGCAGGGCCCTTCTAATGTACGATGGCTGAAATAGTGTTCAAGTGTAACAATACAGTCTAGATTTAGCAGATCTGAATCTAGTCTATGTTATGTACTAGCTAGTTAAAGCAACAGAACAGCTTTTTTAAATTAATGTTTTTGTTTGTGGATATAGAAACCCTTTAATGTTTTCAGATTATTTAACTAGATTTGCCATTGGTTTTATAATTAGGTCAAACAGTGTTGGGTACAGTGGACATCTTGTCTAATTCCTTTACCCAGTGTTATTGTACATATCAGAAAGTTACCAGTTTGTACAAACAAAGATGAGTTTTAGCATAAATTAGAAAGAATTACTATTATATTTTATGAAACCCAGTCAATTTGGAATAATAATTAAAATGTATTGAATTAAATGTTTTTTTTCATTTCCCCGATATAGCATCATGAGTGCTTCCTTTCTGTTGGCTACATTAGTCAGACAAAGCACTCTATTAACATTGGCCTGGGTATGTGTAGGTTGCATAAAGCTAGACTGAAAGTAATGGACTGTTTCATGAAAAGTGTGCATCCATGTATCAGAATGAAATCCGAATTTGGAGAGGTATTTACCACAATGTGTAATGTCTTTAAAATAGTTTTGGATTGTACTAGTTTTGTTATGTTTCATTACTTAGATATTGACTTGATTTGAACAGTGAAGTTTACTAATACTGTTCTGTGGTAGCTGATAACAGATTTTGCAGGTATGCCATAATAAAAAAAATGATATATATTTTGTAAGATTCATTGGCATTTGTTTATTGTAGGGCTGCCAGGGCATTGCAGTAAATATTGGTACAAAAGATGTAACATAACATCAACTGATGTCAATAATGGAAATGTAAGAAATGGTTTAGGGTTAGTCATGGTGGTGATAACTACCCAAGTAAGGAGAAGAGTTCAGTATTTACAAAAAGGAGTACAGGCCTAGTAGCTGCTCCTGTGTTAAAACATTGTCTGGAAGGTACAAAGAAATAGAAGAGAAGTGCAGATCATAAGTAAGAAGAAAGGTGAAGAACAGGGAAGGCAGAAGAAATATTTACAGATGAAGGACAGGTAGTAAGTTGATGGAACTGCTAAGCTAAAGATTAATAAATAGAAGGAAGACATAGAATCAGAAGAAAATGAAGATCTAGAAATATAATGCGCAGAAAGTCAGAGAAAACAGACACTTTCAGTGTTTTCAGGTGGACTGAAATAGCATTTTGAATATGTGTAAAACTATGCTCCTTTTAACTACTATAGATCTTGCTTTTCACTGTCAGGCTTTTCTGCTTTGTCTTGTGATCAGATATGTCATATATGCATGTGGACTGAGTTATGAGCTTTTTGTAGGCTGCTTAATGAGGTAGAAAGAATACATGGCAGGAACACTTGATATACAAGCAAAAATTTTATTTTTATTTATGTTTTTTGTAGTTGATTGTAATGTCTCCAGGAAGCCTGCCAGATATATTCCATGCACTTCAAGAATTTTCAGTGGTCGGGATGAAACTTCATTTGCAGAAGATGAACTCTTTACAGCTAATGTGGCAGCTACTTTGCTCAGGAAGGAGGCACTCTCGTTCCCTTTTAAATGAACTGTAGCTGTTTCTTATGCATCGTAATGTTAAGATAATGTTAGATTATAATTTACACTGGGCATGGGATAAGTGTCATATATGGGTGAATAGTTAGAGGGCACTACATTCTGTCTCCTAGGATGGATTGCTTAAGTTAAAATGTTCTTATCTCTGTTATTGTTTTACTTTCAGTAAATTTATTGTTAAAATATCTAGCCTCACTGCAGAATTTATATGGGATAGTAAGAGTAGTTGACTTAGAGCAAATCAACTCACCCCAATGAAATAGGTGGGTTTAGGTGTCCATGATTTTTATTATCTGCTTATTCAACCTTCTGCTTTAGTAGTAAGGAATTGTATGCATAAGATGTAGACCACTGTAACCAAGCAGCAGGGTAGATGTGCTCCCAGCTTACTTTAAAGGCTTGTTAAAATTTGGGGCTAATGTGCATATTTGAAAAAAAAAAGTCTACTTTTTGGGGATTATGAATATTGGATCCATGCCCACAGGGTCACACAACCTTTTCTAAATGTAACTACTTTGATAGCTGTCAAGCGCTTATACCTGATTATTTGCATACATTCTGGAGCTGATCTCAGGTTAAAAGTTAATGGACCCAGTTATTGTCTTTGTTAAATGCATGCTTTGAGTTCCTTCTAATTTGTAGTATTGCAACATATTTTACTGCAGAAGACTCAACAGTTGTTACCTTAGGGAGCTCTTCTGAGTTTGGATACTCTAGACTGCATTGGACCATTCGCATGTATATGACCTCATACTGTAGATGACGGAAATTGGGCTACTGTTGGCCGAAGGAGAAGAGGAGGGGGAAGGCATGCCCAAAGGCAGGAAAAGAGGAGGAAGGTTAGGAGTGTAGTAGTGAGGGTAGGAACTTTGAATGTTGGCAGTATGACTGGTATAGGGAGCGAGCTAGCTGATATGATGGAGAGAAGGAAGGTTGATATATTGTGCGTGCAAGAGACCAGATGGAAGGGAAGTAAGGCCAGGTGTATAGGAGGTGGGTTCAAATTGTTCTATCATGGTGTAGATGCAGCAGAAATGGGGTAGGGGTTATCCTAAAGGAACAGTATGCCAAGAGTGTTTTGGAGGTGAAGAGAGTGTCTGATAGAGTGATGTTTATGAAGCTTGAAATTGATGGTGTAATGATGAATGTTGTTAGTGCATATGCTCCACAAGTTGGGTGTGCAATGGATGAGAAAGAAACATTTTGGAGTGAGTTGGATGAAGTGGTGGTGAGTGTACCCAAGGGTGAGAGACTAGTGATTGGAGCGGACTTCAGTGGGCATGTTGGTGAAGTGAACAGAGCGGATGAGGAAGTGATGGGTAGGTATGGTGTTAAGGAGAGGAATGCAGAAGGTCAGATGATTGTGGATTTTGCGAAAAGGATGGACATGGCTGTGGTGAATACGTATTTTAAGAAGAGAGGGGAGCATAGGGTGACATACAAGAGTGGAGGAAGATGCACACAGGTGGATTATATCCTATGTAGGAGGGCCAGTCTGAAGGAGATTGGAGACTGTAAAGTGGTGACGGGAAAGTGTAGTTAAGCAGCATAGAATGGTGGTCTGTAGGATGACGTTGGTGAGCAAGAAGAGGAGGAGGAGTGTGAAAGTAGTGCCAAGGATTAAATGGTGGAAGTTAAAAAAGGGTGATTGTGAGGTGGAGTTCAGGGAAGAGTTAAGACAGGCACTGGGAGACAGTGAAGAGTTACCGAATAGCTGGGTAACTACAGCAGAGCTAGTAAGGGAGACTGCTAGAAAGGTGCTTGGTATGACATGTGGACAGAGGAAGGAGGACAAGGAGACCTGGTGGTGGAATGAGGAAGTACAGGAGAGTATACAGAGGAAGAGGCTGGCGAAGAAGAAGTGGGATTGTCAAAGAGATGAAGAAAGTAGACATGAGTATAAGAAGATGAGGCGCATGGCAAAGAGAGAGGTGGCGAAGGCTAAGGATAAGGCATATGGAGAGTTGTATGAGAAATTGGACACTAAAGAGGGAGAAAAGGACCTGCACCAATTGGCTAGACAGAGGGACAGAACTGGGAAAGATGTGCAGCAGGTAAGAGTGATAAAGGACAGTGAGGGAAACGTACTCACAAGTGAGGGGAGTGTGTTGAGTAGATGGAAAGAGAACTTTGAAGGGCTGATGAATGAAGAGAATGAGAGTGAGAGAAGGTTGGATGATGTGGGGATAGTGAATCAGGAAGTGAAACAGATTTGCAAGGAGGAAGTAAGGACAGCTATGAAGAGAATGAAGAATGGAAAGGCTGTTGGCCCAAGTGACATACCAGTGAAAGCATGGAGGTGCTTAGGAGAAATGGCAGTGGAATTTTTAACCAGATTGTTTAATGAAATTTTGGAAAGTCAGAGGATGCCTGAGGAGTGGAGAAAAAGAGTTTTGGTACCTATCTTTAAGAATAAGGGGATGTGCAGAGCTGCAGTAACTACAGAGGGATAAAATTGATAAGTCACAGCTTGAAGTTATGGGAAAGCGTAGTGGAAGCTAGGTTAAGAAGAGAGGTGATGATTAGTGATCAGCAGTATGGTTTCATGCCAGGAAAGAGCACTACAGATGCAATATTTGCTCTGAGAGTGTTGTTGGACAAATACAGAGAAGGTCAGAAGGAGTTGCATTGTGTCTCTGTGGACTTAGAGAAAGCATAGGTTCATAGGTTCATAGGTTCATACTAGGCTATCTGCCCTGGGGCAATTATAAGCCTAGCCCGATTCTGTATGGCTTACGCCACCCCTTGATTTGAGTATACTGTGCCCATTTTTAAGGTTTAGTTTACTGTGCCTCTGTCTAATAGTGACACAGGAGTAATCCCTGGGACAAACCTACGATCCCCCATCCACTTATTGAGATTCTTCTTGAAGAGATTCAGTGAGGTGCTCTGCCTCACATGAACTGGAATTCTATTCCAGAGCAAAGGGAGCCTCTGGGTTATGAACCTGTCCCTCCAGCAAGTTCTATTTATTTCTGTGCTGAGGTTCAAGTCCCTCGAGCGTGTGGCTCTAAGGGATTTAGATTTACTGAGGTGGAGCATGTCCATTAATTCTGGATTTGACATAGCTTTGTATGTCAGGCATAGATCGCCTCGAAGTAGGCGGTATGCAGCTGAGTAGAGCTGGAGTTTTTTTAACCGAGCAGTATATGACATCTGTTTGAGACCCTTGATCCTCTTGGTGAGATACTTTTGGGGTCTTTCTAATTGCTGTAGGTGTCGGGTAAGGTACATCCCAAAAGGGGCATTGTATTCTATGATGGGCCTGATGAGGGATGAATAAAGGGGCACGATTACCTCTCTTGATCTAGATGTGAAACCCTTTGTGATGAGGTGGGCTATGTAGAAGGTCTTTCTAACCACTTTGGCAATGTGGTTTTCAAAGGAGAGATTGCTATCAACTTGGGTCCCCAGGTCTCTAATAAATTTCTCTGTACTTAATGGGTTTCCACCTATGTGGTAATTTGTGGGCACATTGTTTTTGCCAAAGGGTATGACTATACATTTTTTGGCATTTAGCTTTAAACCATGGCGCTGGCACCAGTTATCTGTCTCTGTGAGACCTTTTTGAAGGATGTTTGTGTCAGCTGGAGAGTTGATTATGGCGCCCAGTTTGCAGTCGTCTGCGAACTTGGTGAGCCATAGTCCTCCCATGTTTGCCTGTACCTCGGAAAAGTATATACCGAACAAGAGTGGTCCCAGGACAGAACCCTGTGGGACGCCACTTGTGACCAGTTTTGAGTCTGACATGGCTCCAGCAACTCTCACTCTGTGGGTTCTGTCTTTGAGCCAGTTTGCGACCCATCTTGTGACATAGGGGTTTATATTTAAGCTGGATAGCTTATCTATGATGCCCGAGTGGGGTATTGTGTCAAATGCCTTTGCAAGGTCCAGATAGGCTGTGTGGACTACCTTCCCTTCATCTATGGCTTTGGTGACTGTTTCAAAGAAGTCAACCAGGTTCAAAAGGCAGGATCTGCCCTTGACAAAGCCGAACTGGGCAGGATCTAGTGTCTGTAGGTCCCCAATGTCTTTGTTTATGAGCTCCATGATGATCCTCTCCATAGCCTTGCAGACTAAGCTAGTCAGGCTTATGGGGCGATAGTTTACAGGGTCCGTAGATGCTCCACCTTTGTGGAGTGGGACCACTGTTGCTGTACGCCATTCTGTGGGCACATATCCTGTAGTGAGGCTGAGATTGTATAGCTGTTTTATTTGAGGGATTAGTTCCTCTTGTAGTTCATGTAGGATGCAACCTGGGACGCCATCTGGTCCCATGGAAGCAGTGTTTTTTGCTTTGGAGAGGGCAGCCTTCACCTGAGCATCTGAGATGTTTGAGAGGCAGCTCTCTGCCGGGATAGATATTTGCTCTTTTGGGGGGGGGGGTGGAGAAGTTTGCACTGAACCTGTCTGCCAGGATATTGGCGATGTCTGTGGGTTCAGTGTATTTTTTGTCGTTTAGAATCAACTCAGAACAAGTCTGGGAGTTGCATCCCAGGTTTCTAACATAACTGAAAAAAGCCTTATGATTGTCTTTGGTGTCCTGTGCAATTTTTCTCTCAAAGCTGGCCTTGGAGGATTTTATGAGGGATTGTAATTTTTTGCTAGTACTGATCAGAGATGCCTTCCCTATTAGGGATTTTGCTCTATCATGTAGTAGCTTCCTCCTTCTGTTGTACAGTTTATTTATGGCAGGGGTCCACCAGACTGGATGCCTGCCTTTGGATGATTGGTTCTTGGTTTTGTTTGGGATAGCATGATCCATGCATTCCTGGAGATGTCCGTAGAATGCATTTATATAGGATTCTGCAGTTTGGGCTGTAGTTTCCACTGGCCCTGGGGCCTTGAAGGATTCCGCTTCAGTTTTGAGAAGTGAGAAGTTCGCTTTTGAGAAGTTTTTCACTGTGGTTTTCTGGGCTGGGGGTGGGGTCGGGATGTGGACATCAAGTGATATTAATTTATGGTCTGATCTTACCAATGAGGGATATACTTCTGGTGTGGAGCATAGAGTCCCCATGTTGGTAATGATCAGGTCTAGTATGTTGTCCCCTCTTGTGGGAGTGGTGACTAGTTGTTCCATAGCATTTGAGTTTATAATTTCCAGGATTCTTTGGGCTAAGGTGCTGGGGCTTGAGTAGTGCTTCCAGTCAATGTTTGGGTAGTTGAAGTCACCCAATATAATGGTGTTCGGAGAGATCTTCATGTTCTCCAATGTTTTCAGGAAAGCCGAATGGGATTCCTGACTTTGAGAGGGTGGTCTGTAGGATGCTATAAACTGAAAAGAAGTCTTGCCCACTGTTAGTTGCACATGGATGGTCTCCGATACTTCGTGCAATGCCACTAACCTGGAGGTGTGGATATCCTTGATATATATGGAAACTCCCCCTCCTTTTGTGGTTTGGTCTGGGTTTTGGGGCCGAAAAGCATGATATGAGGTATAGCCTGGTAGTGCTGGGGTGCTCTCTGGAGCCTTGAACCAGGTTTCTGTCACTGCACAGATATCAATGTTCTCCATACTGAGGAGAGCTTTGAGTGCGTGCATCTTGAGGTTAAGACTTCTGGCGTTTAGCAGCATTACCCTTAGTTTCTTGTTCCTTGTGCTGTCTATGGGGGTGGGTTTGACTTTTGAGCCTTGCCAAAAAAAGGCACTATGGGGGTGGCAAGAGCCTTTGCCAATATCTGAAAGCCCAGTGGTGACAGGTGCAAGCCGTCCCTAGCAAAGCAACGTGGCTTGTCGAGCATGTCATCCCAGGCTGACAGACACTGGATCCCCTTTGAATGACACCAAAATTTTAGCCAGTTGTTAAAATCGATCATTTTGTCTTTGCACTGTGGCATCATTCTAGGTGAGGGTAAGATGCTGCTCAAGGTCAGGGTCATACCAGCCTGGGCTACACGATCAGAGAGCTCCTCCATGTCTCTTTTCATGTAGTCCAGGGAGGTACGTCTCAGGTCATTCACACCAGCATGTACAATGACTGAGTCATATTTGTATTTGCTTTGGAGTGACTTGAGTGCTTGCGTTATGTGGTGGATCCTAGCGCCCGACAGGCAGCTCACTGTGACCTTCTCTTTATTCAGCCTGGTGAGCGGGACGTCAGTGTGTCTGACAATAGAGTCACCTATAACAAGAGTATCAGGTGTGTTATTCAGCCTTAAGGGCTGTGGCTGCTTGGCACACTGACTTTGTGGGTTATGTGTTGTGTGTGTTTTGTTTTGCGGTAGCGTTTGCTTGGATGTCTGCTTTGGAGGTCTCTGTTGCTTAGGTAGATTTTTATTTAGAGCCTCCGAGTATGTTTTTGTGTATTTATGTGTTTGGTTCGCTGATGTGGTGGGACTATGTGATACTGGAATTGTGTTGTGTGAGGTTACCTTCTCCTCCTGACTGGTTACACCAGTTTTGAGATGAGAGAGCTCAGCCTCCAGTTTGGCTAAATAGTTGCATCTCTCACATATATTTGAACCTGTTTGGAGGAGGAGAGGGTTGTCCGTGTACATGAGACAGTTGTAACATTGCCTCAAAATTCCCAGATTCACCAGCTGGACTGGAGAGGAAACCATTGACTGACCTTTGGACATGCTAGAGTAATAGGGAAACTGAATTTAAGACGGACCAATAGAGGACAAGGTAATCGTAGAGAGTATCAGTGTAAGTAGTGCTTATGGTTTAATAGTGCTAACTTGTAGGATTACTTAATTGGACCAGTGAAGGGCCTTAGAATGAGAATATGGTGTTTAAATTGAGAGCTAGAGCAGTTCTAAGGGAAAAAGTGAAGAGCAGACTTTGTGGAGCCAGGAATAGTTTAAACCCAATTAGGCGGCGCTGCCCGCTGTTGCGCTATGCTCAAAAATGCACAAAACCACGAGGCAACCAGGTTTTAAGAGAGGAAGATGAAGGAGTTTTGGAATTGACCCAGAATGGCCAATAAAACTACAGTTTCAAGTCAGTAACCACTCCCACAGGGGCAGACAGGCTGCTCAATCTTTTTCACTGCCACTGATCAACAGAGAGACTTTCCTTTAGCCCAAGCAGCAAATCGCCTCACAGAAACTTACAAACAGCTCAAGAACAGGAAGCCTGTAAATGAACTTTTAAATCTCAGAAAAGTGGGAAAAAGCAAGATTTTTTTTGTTTTTGTTTTTTCAGAGATAGCAGAGGTTAACAAGTATCAGCAAGTTATAGCAGTGCAGTAAATGACCCCACACAAGAGTGCTAGGCCAAAGACAGATAAAATGCAAGTTTTGAGAAAAAAACGATTTTAAAAATAAGTGCAAACAGGAAATTCAGTAAACAGCTCTAGGTTGTGCTCTAAATACAGTTACTAATGCAGAAATCAAATTTAACAAGCCAGAAAATGCTCAAAATAGGCGGCTATGCAGAAAAACTTAGCAAATAAACAGAGGAAATATACTTAAAGTCTCAAAAGTGGCTCCTTTCTTCTCTCAGTGTTTTCTCCTCTTGGTGGGTGCTTCACCAACAGCCAACAAGCCTGAAAAGACATCAAAACCACGAGGCAACCAGGTTTTAAGAGAGGAAGATGAAGGAGTTTTGGAATTGACCCAGAATGGCCAATAAAACTACAGTTTCAAGTCAGTAACCACTCCCACAGGGGCAGACAGGCTGCTCAATGTTTTTCACTGCCACTGATCAACAGAGAGACTTTCCTTTAGCCCAAGCAAAAATGGCCTCACAGAAACTTACAAACAGTTCAAGAACAGCAAGCCTGTAAATGAACTTTTTTAAATCTCAGAAAAGTGGGAAAAAGCAAGATTTGTTTTTGTTTTTTTGTTTTTTCAGAGATAGCAGAGGTTAACAAGTATCAGCAAGTTATAACAGTGCAGTAAATGACCCCACACAAGAGTGCTAGGCCAAAGACAGATAAAATGCAAGTTTTGAGAAAAAAATGATTTTAAAAATAAGTGCAAACAGGAAATTCAGTAAACAGCTCTAGGTTGTACTCTAAATACAGTTACTAATGCAGAAATCAAATTTAACAAGCCAGAAAATGCTCAAAATAGGCGGCTATGCAGAAAAACTTAGCAAATAAACAGAGGAAAAATACTTAAAGTCTCAAAAGTGGCTCCTTTCTTCTCTCAGCATTTTCTCCTCTTGGTGGGTGCTTCACCAACAGCCAACAAGCCTGAAAAGATGCCAAAACCACGTGGCAACCAGGTTTTAAGAGAGGAAGATGAAGGAGTTTTGGAATTGACCCAGAATGGCCAATAAAACTACAGTTTCAAGTCAGTAACCACTCCCACAGGGGCAGACAGGCTGCTCAATGTTTTCACTGCCACTGATCAACAGAGAGACTTTCCTTTAGCCCAAGCAAAAAAATGGCCTCACAGAAACTTACAAACAGTTCAAGAACAGCAAGCCTGTAAATGAACTTTTTGAAATCTCAGAAAAGTGGGAAAAAGCAAGATTTTTTTTGTTTTTTGTTTTTCAGAGATAGCAGAGGTTAACAAGTATCAGCAAGTTATAACAGTGCAGTAAATGACCCCACACAAGAGTGCTAGGCCAAAGACAGATAAAATGCAAGTTTTGAGACAAAAACGATTTTAAAAATAAGTGCAAACAGGAAATTCAGTAAACAGCTCTAGGTTGTGCTCTAAATACAGTTACTAATGCAGAAATCAAATTTAACAAGCCAGAAAATGCTCAAAATAGGTGGCTATGCAGAAAAACTTAGCAAATAAACAGAGGAAAAATACAGGGTACCCGTGGTACAGGGTGCCCAGAGAGGAGTTGTGGTATTGTATGAGGAAGTCGGGAGTGGCAGAGAAGTATGTAAGAGTGGTACAGGATATGTAGAAGGGTAGTGTGACATTGGTGAGGACTGCAGTGGGAGTGACAGATACATTTAAGGTGGAGGTGGGATTACATCAAAGATCAGCTCTGAGCCCTTTCATGGACAGGTTGACAGATGAGATCAGACAGGAGGCCCCGTGGACTATGATGTTTGCAGATGACATTGTGATCTGTAGTGAGAGTAGGGACCAGGTTGAGGAGACCCTGGAGAGGTGTAGATATGCTTTAGAGAGGAGAGGAATGAAGGTCAGTAGGGCTAAAACAGAATATATGTGTGTAAATGAGAGGGAGGGTAGAGGAATGGTGAGGATGCAGGGAGTAGAGTTAGTAAAGGTGGATGAGTTTAAGTACTTGGGATCAACAGTTCAGCGTAATGGTGATTGTGGAAGAGAGGTGAAGAAGAGAGTACAGGCAGGGTGGAATGGGTGGAGAAGAGTGTCAGGAGTGATTTGTGACAGACGGGTACCAGTAAGAGTGAAAGGGAAGATCTACAAGAGGGTAGTGAGACCAGCTATGTTATATGGGTTAGAGATGGTGGCATTGTCGAAAAGGCAGGAGTCAGAGCTGGGTGTGGCAGAGTTAAAGATGTTAAGATTTGCACTGGGTGTGACTAGGATGGACAGGATTAGGAATCAGTATATTAGAGGGTCAGCTCAGGTTGGACAGTTTGGAGACAAAGCAAGAGAGGCGAGATTGCGTTGGTTCGGACATGTGCTGAGGAGGGATGCTGGATATATTGGGAAAAGGATGCTAAGGATGGAGTTGCCAGGTAAGAGGAAAAGAGGAAGGCCTAAGATAAGGTTTATGTATGTGGTGAGAGAGGACATGCAGGTGGTTGGTGTGAAAGAGCATGATGCAGAGGACAGGAAGAAATGGAAACTGATGATCCGCTGTGGCGACACCTAACGGGAACAGCTGAAAGAAGAAGAAAACTGTAGATGTCCAGAAAGGCTGGAGTTTGATGTGTACAGGATAATGATGTCCTCTATGAGATTTAATAGCAGTACCCAGAAGGAGTCTTTACAGTTTGGTAGGAGATGGAGTTCAATGACTTAAAATGCAGCATGAAATACGTTAGTTGATTTTCTGAAGCTGGATTTGGAAATATAATGTAATATTTTTATTATATCTGTTTATACTTATGTTGTTCTGACTATACTGTATTCACTGTCTTTCTTTCTGAAGAAAAAATATACGTATGTGGAGTGCTCACATAGATTAAGTTTCATATATTTCTCACTTATATTGTGTTCTAATCAGGAACGGAGTGCATTCTCAGGTGCCAGGTTTGGTAATGACAAATCATTTATCAACACCGTTAGATGCAGTTGCTATGTGCTGTGTCCAAGGTTGTAAGTCTACTATTATTGTATAAATAGGATTTTTCCTTTCCCTGAGGAACACTTGTATCATAGTTAGTACATGTAAATAGCAAGACGGCGGGGTTGCAGGTGAGGTGGTGCCTGTCTCCCTGCTAACATATGTTTCTTAGTCTGCTTTTTGTTTTGGAGGTGATTGCAATCACAAAAAAAATCACACTTAAATCATTAAAAGTTTCATTATCACTTATTTTTATACTTCTGAAACAAAGTAATGCCTTAAAATGTGCCCATCTAGTCCAACTCACTTGCCTGATAAATTATTAAATGCATAAATTATGCAGAATTAAGTCTAAAATTAATAACCATAGCTTTATTTAAGAAAGTAGTTAAGGCAATAAACCAGAAGGTTGATAGGAAATCATGATACATGTGAGTAGAATTATTGAGAGAGAGAGAGAGAGAGAGAGAGATTGGGCTTGATTCCAAAAGACTTGCTCTCAGTCTAAGTGACCACTTTCAGTGAGATGAGGCGGAGAGCAGGTGGTTTGAAATCTGGTCCCCATAGTAAGCCTGTGTATAGATAGGCCTTATACCACAGTTAGCCACTTATGCTGAGAGTAGGTCTTTCAAAATCACAGCAGACTTACACTGAGAGCAACTCTTTTGGAATCTGGCCCAGTATGTTAGGAATTTTGACCAAACTAGGATGAAATGTTATTGTATTGTAAAATGTAAGAATATTAATGGGAAATGGTTGTGTAAGCAAAAACATTGTTCATTACTGGAAGTAAGTGAAAATGAGAGAAATGTATCCTTTAACCACAGGGCATCTATGAATAATCAGTTATGTTTATTCAATCTTTAGTCTGTAATACTCTTGCCTGATGCTAATTAACTATACAAGCCTTTCAATGGCTCTCAACTGTCTACTTAGATTGTACTTACCTGTATTAGTTTGTTTACTGGGGTTGTACACTGACCACGAAAGACCATTTGCAAGCCCAGGCTTGGCAAAGAAATTCACAAAAAAAAGTAAAACAGAAGAAATTCACAAACATAGAGTAGACAGGGAGGGTAGATAATCCCGTAGTCAATTGAAACAATATGTAAATATTATTAACAGAGTAGAAAAACAAATGTGAATCAATTTTTAGTAGTAAATATGAGAGGGAAGCAGCAAGTGAGAACAGAGGTTAAAAGAAGAAGTGATACACGGGAGGAGGGAGTTAGGTTATGTTTCCAGTGGAAAACACATGCAGTCAGATTTTTGATGGAGGTGTCTTTTGAATCATGCTCTGAATGTGGGAAAATATGATACTTCTGTAATTGAGGGGGGGAGAAATTGCCAGAGTTTGGGTGCAAGAATGGAGAGGGAATGGTTGGCACAGTGCAGTTTACTTTGGGGTGTCTGAAGCAAGGGAGGTAATTGGGAGAGGTTGCAGAGGTTGTAGCGGGTGGTTTTATTATGGGATGTGTGGCTGCAAGAGGTGGGAAGGGACCTGGTTGAGTTTATAAAGAGGAGACCCTAGGAGTAGCTCATCTCTGTAGGAGACTGGTAGTCATTTGGCTTTGAGGAGGGTGATGCAGTGGTGTTCCTGAAGGGGGAAGTTGGAAATAAATTGCCAGATTTTATTTTTAATGGACTGTAAAGTAGGTTAGTTTTTTAATGGCTGTGGCTATGACGGGGAGCCCATATTCAAATTGTACAAGCAAGGCTATTGCAGCACTAGCTGATCTAGAGAGAGAAAGAGAGATATTTTCCAGGCCCAGAATAAAAGAGAACTGATCTTTTTCCTGGCGTTTTCGGTGTGGCTTTGGAGTGAAGTGACTGGTCTGGCCATAAACCTATGTATTTAAAGGACATGTTTGTATCCATTGAAGTCTGCAGTGCAGTTTCAGATATCATAGTTTTTGTTTTGGGGGGATTTAGGATTAGCTTATTCTTGTTTAGCCAAGAATTAAGAGAGTAGAGGTCAGATTGATGCTGGATTTGAATAGTTCTGGATCAAAGAATAACCATGTTATCTGCATAAAGAGTGATAGGAAGGGTAGGGAGATCAGAGGGTGGGTAGATCGGAAGGATCATATTGCATACTGAACATTCACAAGATAATGGAGAAATATTTATACACTGTGGTAGAGTTTGAATCTTGTAACATCTCCTTTACATATGTCTGCCACATGTTTGGGGACTACTGCTTAGAGTTCTAACCTTGGGCAACATACTTAGGTCAAAGAGTGATTAGAAAAACATTACCAGAGTATATGAATGTGAGCATGTTGGAGATATTGTGAAAAATTGAATTCAACACTTGTTTTTCTTCTGGGGACCTATCATGGTGATTCTGTTTCACCAGTGCCCTAAGGACCATCAGTGCAGTTTGTTGGAAACCCCAAGTAGTCACTATAGAAGATGGGAAAACTGCATCTTGAATGTAGTAGAACACTGCACACCATAAAGAAGATGGGATCCTTTCATTTCCTATTTAAGAGGTCTATCATGGACTAAATGAACCACGATCTTCTTATACTACAAACTGTATCTCATTATATTCAAGCAGCGACCTAGTCAACAGCTTCTGTTACCAAATGATGACATGTAAATACCGCTCACTACAGTAGCACCCACAGTCACTCAGTATGAATTAACTAATGATCTGGTTGAACTGGAGAAGTATTATCCACTGGTTGTAATTGCATATCCGTATGTTATTAGATGTTGCTTTTGTATCGTTTATACCGTATTGTTCTTTGTAGATTTGGCAAAGATGAAAAAAAAAGAAAGCGAAAAAGAAAAAGAAAATGGAACAGTGGGAATTTTACTTAACAATAAGGAAAGTAAAGTTATTGAAATAAGCTAAGCACTATGGTGGGGAGGGCTTTAAATACATGTACAACTTATCATAATAAATGTGTAAAGGATATGAAAAGATATTTTCAATAAGGTATGCCATAGAAAAATTTAAATAATTAAGGATATTAAACCTTTCTTCATAATCCATCCATGACAGTCATCTAGAGCCAATGTTCACATTTCCGTGTAACATACCTCTCAAATGTCCAGATTTTCACCTTATATTTTTGGTATGTTTCCCCTAAAAAATGTTTTTTCTGGCAAATCACTCTCAAATCATTGAGGACTGAAGTCAAAAAATAATTATCCACATTTGAGTTAAAGACTTTATACCCTTCAGAAAATCCATGTTAATTTAAAACATGCTATCATATCAACTTTCTAAGTTTGTAAGAGTAATATTTAAAAATTGTTCATATTTTTGGGCCTTTGTCCAGATTTCTTGCTTGGTTGAGAGGTATGCTTGGCACCCTTTCTTAACTTTCTGTTGTGAGGTGACATCAATATAGATTTGATTAAACAAACGGAAGTCTGTTCAACTGAAAAGAAGATGTTGGAGTAATTGAGACAACAAAGCTAAAGGGAATGCTTACCAATTACAACACATCGGGCAGTATTTATAGTCATCTGTGCACTGTAAAAGGCCACATTGCTCAGCCTCATGTAATGCACGGGAGAATATCAGCTGCACAGCAACTCATAGCTGAGCAGTGATGTTTTTTCTAAGTTGTATACAAATGCTGTAGGCTGTGGACATTGCCTCTGTAAATTTATAAAACCTGATAACACCTTCACTGTTAAGGAAGTTGCATAGTACAGTGATTCAAAGATTCTCAAATTGTACATCTTTCCTGAAGGCTAGCAGTGTTGCACCCACTCACTTCAAAAGACATTACTGTTTCTATAACTGTGCAGACTATAGTTCCACAGTTCAGTGTGATGCAGCTACTGTCTACTGAATGAGGTGAGGCATGTACTTGATGTTTTCTTAACTCCATGGTGGGTGATTCATAGATATTCCCCAGAGGGACTTGACTGAATTGAGAGGCATCCTAAGTATGCATATTTCTGAATCATGTTATAGCTGAGCATTGCAAATATGTAAGTGTCAGGGGTGCAACAGGCAGCACACTCCCTTTTGGTGCAGAAGGCTATGAGTTCTATTCCTATACCCAATAGTTGCAATGCTGACAGTGCAGTGTAGCATAAGAGGGATGCTGCACTACTGAGTGTGTCATCCTTTGGATGAGATGTTATCACATCTGCATGATTTGGTGGTAGATTAGGTGGATGTAAAAGATCCCACAGCAGCTATCAAAAAGAGTAGGGAAGCTCCTCCATGCCCTGAAAAAAATTCCCCTAGTAGAATATATACCCCCTCAGGTAACCCCTTAAAAGAGGGCATTAGCCTAGTGAGACTAACCAGGTCAACAAAGGATGGATGGATAGATAGATAGATAGATAGATAGATAGATAGATAGATAGATAGATAGATAGATAGATAGATAAATGAATTAATAACCAAATAAGTAAATAAATAATAAAACTCTGACAGACTGTGCAAAGAGGGTAACTCAGCTTTTGTGGAAATGTATGAATAGTGCCTAGGGTTTAATATAAAGAATGCCTTCTATACTGTTTACATTTCAAGAGTAGAAGAGTTAAACATGCAAAATGTGTACTTCTGGGTCATCTAGATCTTAGTAACTAGAAGAGTTTAGATATGAGAAGGGTGTAGGGTTGAGGGATAAATTAAAGGACTAGGATTGTAATTATTAATAATAATCTAATTCTGATAAATTGTTGTTAATAGTGACAGGAGATAAGGGAAGCTGCGAGATAGAAAGGATTCCCTGACTTCCATAGTTTGAAATATTGTAGCTCAGTTAGATTTATGTTATCTTTTCCTGAAGAAATTATACTTTGCCAGTTTATTTGAAATATTTGAGTTCTCATTGCAATCTATGTGAAAAATATGTGTAATTGTGGAGTGTGACTTGGTTTCTCTAGTTATTTACACAAGTTGTATAATGCTGTTATGTCCTTTATTTACCAATATACTTCTCTACACTACTTCTTCTTCTTATAGCTTCCCCACCTTGCACCTGTCTATATACTATAGATTCTAAAATAAATTATTGTGCCTTACCATTTCTCTGATGAACAGAAGATGACGAATGTAAATATTCTATTTGTGTCATTTTTACACTGTACTATACCAGATGTGCTATACTGATATTGGAATATATATGTCACTCATTTTAAACTAAGCTTAATTTTTCTTTTGGAACCTTTTCTTTACATATCTATGTATTATGTTACTTTAGTTTCATAATTAAGTGTCTATGTTTTTTGTGGAGCTTTTCTCCCTGGGTGTCCACTGAAAAGAGGGCTCCAACCCAGCTGGCTAACTCGGTCAACAAATGTAAAATAAATAAATAAATTGTTATGTCTTTATATTAATCTGTCTAATTTTGTGATTACCTAGCAATTGTCTAAACCTTGTATATTATCTGTCCTAGTCTAAGTCAATATCTTACTTCTTGTACTAATCTATTACTACACTAGTTATTGCTGTATGTTTTGTGGATCCTTTCTCCCCGGGCCTCTGCTGAAAAAGGACCTGTGTCCAGTCAAACTTTCCCGGTAAACAAATGTAAAATAAATAAATAAATAAAATTTAATGAGTTTATTTGCCTTAGTATGTTTTAATATGAATTTCCTCCAATGGATTGTTTGACTTAATTAAATAACCAATTAATCCACATCCGTGGTGGTGCAGCGGTAGCGCTGTTGCCTCACAGCAAGAGGTTCTCCCGTTCGATTCTTGGCTGAAGTGCGGGGAGTGCCTTCTGTGTGGAGTCTGCATGTCCTCCCCGTGGTTGGATGGGCATTCAAAAGACATGCGTAAATGGGCATGCCTTTGTTGAAGGTTGGACGTCGAGCTGGCACCTCGGCATTTGTAAAAATCTACTGCCAATCATTAGCGGACCGGAGTTCCGCTGTGGCGACCCCTAACCAGAAAAAGACAAAAGACAAACAACAATAGCAACTTAACCAATTAATCCACTTTAACTGACTTTACAGAGGAAGACAAGATAGAGTCTCAACATAAATAATTGTTCTCAGCTGTTTGCATACATCTAAATGTAGTGCTTTTTATGACAACTAGTTTATTGTAAGGCTTATTCAACTCTTGTAAGACAGTAAAATGGTAAACAGTACAAAATAAACTTGTCATTCTGGCTAGTTAATATAGTTATATTTTCTGCTGAAATGTAAAGCACAACATGTTTCAGTTATATATCCTTTATATTGCCATTATTTGGAAGTATATACACCAGGATAGGATAAAGGACTGTTACTTGCCTTGTGCACAGATAATCTTATTATCTCTCTCCTCTGTCTCTTTCCCATGTATGGACCACATGGTACATTGGGCAATGAACACCTTTCAGTGCTCGTCATTTCTGTAGGAGCTACAAGTTTTAAGGGCTCAGGTTGCTAGCCCAAGGCCCAACCCTCTTCAGAGGGTGGATAATGTGAATATACTTAAAATAAGTGTGCATTTGGTAGAACTAGTTATGACAAAGAAAGCATGCTTCACAGCTTCTGTATTTAAGAATTCTGTACAAAGCCAAAGATAATTGGGGGGGGGGGGGCAAACACCCAAAATAAGGGATAATATTTAAATATTAATCTAATTTAATAAAGTATAATAGGCTTTACATCAACATGCATTTGAGCAATAAGAAGTATGAAAATCTAATGCCTGGTGTGACAAAGGGAGATACTTCCAGTCCAGATATCTTGAATTTTATAAATAATTATATGTCTTTTGTGAATATCAACATGATCTATATAAGATGCTTGTGTTACAAATGTATTAGAACTTTATGTCATGTGTATATCAAACTGGTCTGTACAGACATTTGTGTTGAAAAAAGATATTTTGTAAAGTAATAAGATTATAAATGTATCCACAGTGTGCCCTGCTGGAAGAGAACAGAAATGTACATACACTTCTATAAATGTTTAAATGTGTATATTTTAACAGAGGAAACTGGAACACAAGAGGTTAACTTCAGTACAGCAAAACTTCAGAAAAATAGCTGAAGTTAAATTACTTTATGGCTATGCAATAAAAGATGATATCTTTCAGTTTCAATGCAGTAAGGAGACACAATGTCAAAAAGTAGGGAACTTTCTGTATTATCTTGGAAGTGTTTTATTGTTTTATGACTTCCAGTATTCGCCAAAGATCTGAGGAAAAGCCTCTGTCTATGTATTTTTACAGGTAGATGTTAATGCTACCAGCTGCCATCAATGGTTGTTTTGGCCCTGGGGACTAGAAGTCAGATGACAAGAAATAATGCCATTCTGCAAGCTAGCCCAGCAGTAATATTTAAGATATTAATTTGAGAACTCTCTGAGAGAGACAACATTCTGTATTCTGTCTTTGACCTGACAAAATCATCTAGAAGATCCTTTCACCACATCTGCTTTGATCTACAGTTAGTAAGTCCAATGAACAGTATAATTCTTTTAGATATAGTCAGGAATATAGCAACACTTATTTAGATATTTTTCTTTATTTATTTGAGACTGTCCTGCAATGTTGTTTTAAATATTTCCTGTAATTATGAACTCTGATTTTAATGTTAATGTAAATATACACTGAGTACTTTCTTGTTTTCTTATTATTTATTATTAAATATATTTAAACCTTTCATTGTGGCTTATCTGCCTAGAGATATTTAAGTTCTGAGAATACTTTATATTTATTTGGTGACACTGTGTGGGCCACTCCTAATAGCCTTGCTCTTGGTCAGACTACCATTTATATTAATAGTAACATTACACAGTAAGATTGGGCACTCTTTGTTAAGGGCCTTAGAGTAGCTGATAAGGAGCTGGCTGGTAGCAGTGATAACTACCTTATAGTCTTGGCAAAAGGGGGCATAGCTAGTAAACCTGTGCATGCCTTTCCCAGGTGTGTGTGTGTGTGTGTGTGTGTGTGTGTGTGTGTGTGTGTGTGTGTGTGTGTGTGTGTGTGTGTATCAATCAAACCTCAAAGAGTGTGTGTGTGTGTCTCAGCTACTTGGGCAGGGACATGAAGCACTGTTTGGAGAGAGAGAGGGTGCTGGAGGTCTTGGCTTGGCCATTCAGCTGAGATCTCAACTGTACAGCTGTGCCAGTGAGGAGTATTACTGGGGATCTGGAGAAAGAGGGAAAAACCAGCCCCAGACTGACTGTAGTCTCTGTGTGCTCTTAAGGGAAATTGCAGTTGATGCAGAGAGCTCCATCTGGTAAAACTGTGTGTGTACCTTGTCATCCTCCCAGTGTACATCCCTCACTGTTGCCAGTGGTGAGGATTGAGGCTCCATGATTACTGCTGCCAGTGGTGGGGCATCACACCTGGCATTACTGACTGTAATCCTCAGTAATTTGCCAGAAAATCAAAAATTTTACTATGGATAGGGCAAGAATACAAGGCAAAATAAAGGGCGCATTGCAAAGTCAAGGACTGTTGAAAGGTATATTACAAAGCAATATGAAAAAGGAGAAATGTTATATTTCTTCAGTGACAGAAAATACCAGAACACATTTTATTGGTTGAGCATAGATTTCACAATAATATACCTAAAGACCATAAAAGCCCTTTTCAAGTAGGAAAAGTCCCGACAAAGAAAGTACAGGTAATCTCTGTTTTAAACAAAATATGCTCATTAAAAATGTATTACATTTCACATTGCATTGCTTACAGAGCAGAATTACAGTTTTGGGTAATGTGATATTGAAAGTAATAAATAACATTTTCAAATGAAGTTTTTTTTTTTGAAAGAAGACTACTCTAGTCCTTCCAGTGAAATGTCATCTGTGCAAATGGTACTTTACATAAAATGTCACTTGGTCTCATTTCATTGATATAGTTTACTGTAGAGGTCAGTGACTGAAGGATTAAATTTGGGTTCTGAGTTTGGGTTGTACTGACGTTTTGATTTTTGTTACTGCAAGGGTTATGGTTAGGCTTAAATTTAGATTAGGTTAGGTTAGGATTTAGTTTATGGTTAAAGTTAGTGTTTGGATGAGAGGCACTGGATCTGTGTATGCTATATCTTGTTGGGCGGTTGAGTTCCACAAGATTTTATATAAATGACTGTGTACATTTTGTTTTATGCGTTTTCAGTGAATCTCTGTATTGACTGAATGTTTTTTGAACTTCATGATGTTCAATATTTAGGATTGCTGGGCTTGATTTTTTGACATTACCTTTTTGGAAAGCATTTTTTCTTTTTAAGGAAAAAGCACTAAACAAGTTTTGAAGCTGAAACCAATAAAGTTATGAGATAAGATTCTTGAATTGCTAACAGTTTGCCCAAGCACTATATGATAAGCTTAAGCGTGGATGTTCACAATCATGATTACCTCCCTATTACTCTTAATTTTTGTATAGGAGAATGCAAAGTACCCTAAATATATTTGACAGATAGATGTATGCAATAATTGGTTAATAACTGTGTTGCTGGCAGAGGGCCTGCAGAGTGGTACACCTGTTTGCAAAATCTCTGCCAAGAATGGATGCTTCCATCCAGTTGTCCAGTACAAAGTATCTCAAATGATTTCAATCAATAAACAAAATAAAAACAGCACCAACTCCATGCACTCTGCAAGCAGTCATTAACATTGCTTACATACAGTGGGGGGTTTGTGCTCCCTGACTGCCTGTACACTTCCCTGTATGAAATCAAATAGTACTGTGTACTTACGACAGCATGTGACCATGCAAGATCCCCAGCCTTGTTTCTGCCATTACAATGATTCATCAGAATGCTCTGCTAGCTTTCCTTCTACCATCAGCAATTGGAGATCCCTAGCACACTTTCACCTGTCCTGTGATTAGTTATTGTGGTTGGCCATTGTTCCCAATATGTGTTTCATGCTTGCCATTTCCTTCCACCTGCTAAAGATCAGAGTCCTGCACCTGCCTTTCTGCCACTTCCAGTGATTGATTCATATAGTTTCCTGCATAGTTTCCTGTCAGTGAATGATGCAGTCTCCTATCCCAGCAACACTCCTGTGAGGAAATGTTGTGGTTCTATACTTTCACATCTCTCCTATTAGTGATGCTCAGAAAACATTGATTACCTGTAGGTACTCCTCCTGCATGTCATTGTGTAAATGACCCATCTAACCCCTGCAAATAAAAAAAATGGACTAAGTCCACAACTGTGCCTTCCTGAACAAACAGTGTACCCCCCCTCACTAAGATAGCATATACAACTGATCACTTTCTACCATACATTTCCAGATTTGACTCCCTTCCAGATCTCATCCTACAATTCTCTGTCACTGTTATAGTGTGTCATAGCCTAGTTCCACCACATTTCAGTGCAGTGCACAAGTCTTATTTATTTAATTTTTTTAATAAATAGCTCCATTTATTTTTAAAGTTAGGCAATTAATTAAAATGTAAGCCATAAATGTGTTATTATAAACTTGATATTTTGTGATGTTGGTTACAGCTTGATTCTTTGATTTACGTATCAGTGTTATGAGTAAAATTCTTTAACAGCTAGCCTTGTGAAAATTATTTAGAATTACCTATTTTGCAATGACTTTTTAATACTCAAAATTACTTATTTTTCATTGATTGATTTTATTATACATTATGGAATTACTATCTGTTTTGTCATATATATTTCGGTATTTCAGAGTTGAATTGTGAAGTTTTGAAACATGCTGAATGATTGTACTCCATTTTTTTACTTTTTTTTTAAATATGTTTACTTTACAAAACAAGGTGGCACAATCTGAAAAAGAAGTATGTGCTCTTCATTTTAGAAAAAAAGGAAATAAATTAGGTGCAGATTGTGTGCAAGTAACATTTTCATTTTCTCTAATTTGTTTTTCAAACACTTTCAGCTCCTTAAGTGCCTCTGGGATGTGTGGTGAAAAATTATCTTGGTACAAAGCATTTTAGCCACTTACTATTGTTTACATAGGGTTACAAAGATCTATAATTCTGTGCCTAGTAAAATCAGAAATTGCTTCAGTATTAAATGAATTGCCATTGGGATTTAGGGTTTGCTAGTATTAAATTGTCTGGTATATTTAATGTAATTATATATTTCAAATGTTATTTGATTGCTTGTTATGTATATTATACATGGATACTTGCTAGGTGCTTGCTTTAAAAAAAAAAAAAAAATATATATATATATATATATATATATATATATATATATATATATACACACATAGATGCACACACACACACACACACACACACACACACACACACACACACACACACACACACATATATATATATATATATATATATATATATATATATATATATATATATAGAGTGAGAGAGAGAGAGATGTATATATGATGGGTCTAGGACTACTCGTTGAATGCTACACTGATGTCTGAAGTAGTGATGTCACAACATTGAAACAGAGAGCACTGACACGCACTGTGCATGCCCCAATGATTACCCAGAGCAGGCTAAACCATTAAAATGTTTTTGCAGGAAGGCAAGCCCCCCTGCACCCCCTTCATACCCTCTGCCAATTTTATATATATATATATATATATATATATATATATATATATATATATATATATATATATCTATCTAAGATTACAGAATCTCCAGGGAATGGAAATATTCCTCTAACCAGGGACTGTCAGTCTTGTACACATCAATCATCTTTTTTTCTGTTGACCAAATGATGTTTTTTTTTCAAAAGTATTTTATTTGTTCCCTATAATATTCAAAACAAGGAAAAGAAAGCATAACAAAACTGTGATGTAGCTATGTACACATTAGGAGCAGATTGTTTACAACAGGACATTAAAACATTTTACTACAGTATACTACAATTTAAAATGGCATTTACAGTAAAGAAATTATTATTGAGATTGTGTTGTGTTGTGACACACACTGATATAAGAATACACAGTAGCCAATTGCCTGCACATAACTGCAATACCAAAGAAATTATTTTGAAATTCAACATCACATAGCAACATCCTAAGAGAGAAAAAAAAAGAAAAAAAGATAGGAGAAACTATAACTACCTATAAAATATCTACATATTTACATACGTTGTCACCTTTACTCATATTGTTTCTACCTTTGACTAGGGAATATATTTAAGGACTTGATGTATCTTCAATGTATTTTACCATTCATGCTAGCATATCACTCAGGATTTTACAATAGTTTTGGTAGGTTCTTTTGGCTTTTTATATAAAGTTTCTTAGCCAATATGTGTTGTTTGGCTATGTTTTTAAACCCTGTCCACGTAAGTTTGGATCTGTCCAGCCAGTTTTTAGCTATATAAGATTTTAATAGAGCACATAAAGTTATTGTAATGTGCTTGGTGAGACTGTTAATGTTGCCCGTAAAGATATGTAATATTGCTGTTTTCCATGAGTAGATTTCGAGTAACCTGTTTTTTCTAGCAAGGATATTACTGAGCACCACAATTTGTATACTGTTTTGCAACTCCAGAATATATGAATAATGTCAGCTTCTATTTTGGGACGCAATGGGCAAAATGCTGAATTAGATGGATTGAATCTGTTAAGATGGACAGGTGTGTGATATGCATTATCAAAAATCATGATCTGACTTGAGATAAGTTTCTTAAAAGGTGTTCATTTCATGGTGTTTACAATGGCTAGCTCCTTCTGATTTACTGTCATGTTGCTACTTTTTTCATCCCAGTATTTTGAAAAAAGAATTCTATCTTGAAATTTAATCTTAGTTATTAATTTATAGGTGTTTGAGAGCATTTTTTTCTTGCATAAAATCATCTTTTGAATTTGCTGTGCCAATTTGATATTCTGCTCATTAACTGTGATGCCTATAATTAGTTGATCAACTAAGTATAACATTTGTTTAATTATTAGTTGGTATTTACTACTTGCTTTTAGAAGAGTCTTGATATCATCCATTGATAGGTTTTGTAACTCGTAAAAGTCCCATACTGTATGATTCTTTATTAAGGGATAATTGTCTAAGTTTAGCATGGAATTGATAATTTTTATATCCGGATTTTTATGTATTGGTTGTAAAAGAGTGATAGTGTCTTTTCATTTTCTTGAACATTTCACTTTTATTTATTAAGATTGGGTGAATTTTCAAAGTCTTGAAAGTTTCTTGGTTTAGGAAGGGAATAGTTGATATTATATTTTGGTTAAATAATTTAATCCATAGTGGATTCCAGTCTTTCCCCAGTGGGTCATAGTTTGCTATTTGAATAATGTGACTGACACTAATGATTTCATGATACAGTTAGAAGTCGGGGAGGCCTAGTCCACCTTTTTCTTTGGGAAGCATTAGTTTATGATAGCTGATTCTGGTGCTGTTTGGATACCAAATTAATTTTGCTAATTGAACTTTTACTTTTTGAAAAAAGTTATTGGAATTTTAGTGAATATGGTGCTCAGTTGATATAAAATTTTAGGGAGTATGTTCATTTTGATGATTGAAGCTTTCGATAGGATAGAAAGTTTAAGTTTTTCCCATCTGTTAATATTGCAAACTATATTAGTCCAAGTTTTATAGATATTACTTATCATATCTGGTCGTGTATGTCCAAAGAATACACCTACGTATTTCAGAGTGTATTACACTTTGATTTTAGACTCTGGAAAATAAAATCCCTTATGACCTAGAGGATTTAATGGATATATAATTAATTTGTTAGGATTAATTGCGTAATTTGATACTTTGGAAAATGGGCCTATAGAAGCTAAGATTTTACCAAGATCAGTATTAGGGAACTGAAAATAAATATTAAAATCATCAGCAAAGCCTGTGTATTTTATTTGAATTTTTGATAGTGAAATAAAATGGCGATATGTTTTTTGACTGATTAATAATAATAGGGGTTCTATACAGAGATTGAACAAATATAGGGAGAGTAGGCAGTTCTGTCTGGTTCCATTTACTATTTTTATCAGGTTTGAAGTTTTCTTATTAATATAGAGTATTGTAGATGCTTTATTATAGAGCGTTTTGACCATTTTTATACATTCTTGTGGGAATCCGAATTGAAGAAGTAAAAAAAGAGAAAATTTTGGTTGACGCTGTCGAACGCTTTTGTAGCGTCTACTGATAGTGCATATTTAGGGGATTTGTCCTTAACACAAAGGTGGAATAGGGCATCAGTGGTAAGGGTATTATCCCATACTTGTCTCTGACTCATAAAGCCTAATTGCTGTGGAGATATTATAGAAGGAGTAATTTTTTGTATCCTATGTACTAGAATTGTTGAAAGCATTTTCATATCTATGTTAATCAGAGCTATAAGTCTATACTTATTTGGATTAGCTGAATCAGTGTTTGGTTTTTGGTTAAAAATGATCTTGGAGTTGTTGATATATTATTCTGATATCCCAAAATCTATTATATAGCTGTATATTTTAACAAGTATTGGTGACGTTTGTCGTTTCAAGTGTTTATAGAATTTTGCCACATACCCATCCGGACCAGGAACTTTCCCCGGTTTCAGCTTTTCAATAGCCCTCTTGACTTTCTCTACTGTTATTAGAGTTTTTAGGTTGTTTGATTTTCATTAATAAGGGGGAATTTTAAGTTACCGACAAAATCCTGATAAAGGTTGTCCTGGATATGATCATGTAGACCATAAATGGATTGGAAAATTTCTTCGAAAGCTTGTATTATTTCCTTATCTGAATTAAGAGTTTTTCCTTTATATTTTATTTCCTCGATTTTACAAGGGGAATTTCTGATGTTGATAATTCTAGCTAGCTTTTTGGAGTGGGTCTGAGCCCATTCCGCATATTTGTCTAATGTTTTCAGTTCTATGAATGAGTATTGTTTTGTCCGAATTCCATTTAATTGTTTTTGTAGATTTACCATTTGTCTCTCAAGATTAGGTGTGTGATTCTTTCAGATTTCTAACTCAACTAGTCTTAGCTTGCCTTCTAAGTTACTTATTTTTTCTCTATTTATCTTTTTTTAGTATGATGATTTTTGAATTAGGGTACCCCTAACCATAGCTTTGAAGGCTGCCCATTGGATATCTAAAGGAGTATTTGTAGTTGCAAGGTTTTCATTTAATTGAGAGAGGGATTCTAAAATTTCTTGTTCCACTTCTTTAATTTTAATTAGGTCTGTGATGAGGGTCCAGTTCGATGCATTATAAGTACTGTGATTTGATTATTTTTGTGTTAATTTTTGAGTGATCAGACAATGCTCTAGGTTCTGAGTTATACTGAACTTCATTTAAAGTCATGCTTTTAGAGATTAGAAATATGTCAATTCTGGAGCATGTCTTGTGAAAGGGGGAGTAATATGTATATTTGCTATTTGAGTTATCTGCGCTGTTTTGTTCAAAGGGATCAACAAGGTTAAAATCTTCAGTTAGTTCAGATAGAAGAGTAGTGACTTGGGGTGATTGATTATTATTCTTATTTGATCTGTCTTTATTTGGATTTATTGTTATATTCCAGTCCTCACCAATTATGGGCAGATGATCTGGGTACTTTAGTAGCAAGTTATAAATTTCAATCAAAAAATCCTGTTGATAGCTGCAAAGGCCATACACTTTACAGAATAACAAGGGTTGTTTGTATGCTGGGTATGGACATGTGAAGTAACACCACCTGTATTTTGTATCAATATTATATTTGATTATGTTCCTATTAAAAGATTTCTTAATTATTATGTGTGTTCCTCTAGATGAAGTACTGTCCCCAGGTGCTATTATTTTATGTGTCCACTTGAGGTATTTTTTATCACTGTCCCATTGCTCTTTAGTCATGTGTGTTTCCTGTAAAAATGCTATGTCAGAGTTTGAATGATATATTGGGTGCATAATTAGCTTTTTCTTTTTTATGTTTTGCATGCCATTTATATTCCACGAGGCTACACTAATCATCATGGAGACTGTTTAGGTTAGATATCTATGATACTGTAATATCTGTAGGTGCCATAGGAGGGGTGTTTGGTGAAAAGTGATGAATAATATGTAATGTATGTTATGAAAAGGTGACAACATACTCTTTCAGAAATTCCTCTGTGCCTAACCACTTACTACTATTACCTACTGAAAGACAGGAATTTGACAAATAAACATTTAATATGATTATAATGCTAGACTTGTAACATTTAAAAACACAAACAATTATAACTATTATACAATTAACAATTAACATTCCAAGGAGCACCACTACTCTGCCAGTCACTCGCTACTCAGTCAGCAACCTTACATTATAAGTAATTAAATACTACTAACCCAATTAGTTAAGAATAAATATATACAGTGGAAGCTCCTATGTTTGACAATAAGAAACGACCCTGAGATTTATTGTATTTTTTTCTTTTCTTCTCTCCCTCTCTCACCCTCTTAGCATTACTATTGATATGCTTCGCTTGGCAGTACTATTGATATTCTTTGCTTGGCGGTACTATTGATATGCTTGACTTGGCAGTACTATTGATATGCTTTGCTTGGCTGTTATATTGATCCTTCCTAATGTGTTTGGTTAAATAGTATTGCATTCCTTATTAGAACTAGCTCCTGCACATTAAGTAATTAAGTTAAATAGCTCTCAAAAGCAATGAGTTGTAATGTTTCAGCCCTTCATCCCAGCCAACTCTTACCAAATTAACCTCCTGAATACATACAACAGTGGATAATGCTAACTTTTTGTGCTGTTTCTGGTTATACTGCTAATGTATGTAATACATTATGCACTTTCATTTATGGTATTTTTCGGCATTAGTTTGCAGTGCCTCTGTGTATATGGTCACAATTGTAAGGGCTCTTAACACAAAATAGATAAATATGCAAGTTAAGGTAGTACTGGTACAACACAGTAAATACTCCAACAGTGTGTCTGTTTTTAAATAATATACCAAGTTTTTAATTCCTTTCGTTCAAAAATTTGTAGTAACCAGGTAACCAACCCTGTGTAGTAATCTCTTTAAGGGTGTTGCAACCTTTCATATGTCATCTGCATTGAAAATGTTGGTGTACTATGGTAAATAAGTATCAATGACAAATTATTAAGCAAATTAGCTTACTAATGTCTGCTGTTGTGGAGGAGTAAGAAGTCAAAATTGGTTAGCTCACTCAAATACTATGGTTACATTACAGTCATGTTGAACTGGTATGATTTGGATGTGTAGAGATAATATAAGGTCCAAAGTATATAGTGTAGTGTTATAATTTAATGCTTGTTATATTCCATATTTAACAAGTTATAACGGTATATCTGATTGGCGAATATGTAGACTTCTCAAGTGTGCAAAAACTCTATTCACTTCCAACATTTATGTTTCATCAGCAAGATAGATGAAGCTTGGAATTTATTAACTACCCACCGAGATATCTAATTTTAACATAGTACTTTCAATTACTTGTGACCAAATGATGTTGACCAAACAGATATCAACATTGTGCGTGTTCAACAGGATGTATAGGAGCTATATACATATATATGTATAGATATATATATATAGATATACATGTGTGAGGTAAGAAGCATAAATCACTACTGTCAGCTTTATGTAAAGGTTCTGTGTTCATGTATAGAGGATAAAGAGCATTCAGTTCATCAGAGTTGGTTCAGGTCAGATATGTGCCTGCAGAAATTTGGTGCCTGCAATCCATATGAAGATATTTATTTGTTTTTTATTATGCCACAACTCAAATTAGAAAAGTGAACTGCATCTGATAAAATGTTTTATCATAAAAGCTTCTTATATCACAGGCACTTAAACAAGCAGGTGTGCATGTGCACACAAACACACACACACACACACACACACACACACACACACACACACACACACACACACACACACACACACTCTCACACACAAACACCAACCTATACACATCTATGTATCCTTCTAAATATATGAATTGCTTTTAGACGGACATGAAAGAGATGACTGTAGTTGAAATGTCAAATAGTACGAAGATGCAGTAGGCTGAAAATATATATACAGGTAGTAAATCAGACCACATTTACCAATATGACTCAGTCATAGTCCATGTGGGAGTAAATGACTTGAGAAGTACCTCACTAGACTATATGAAGAGAGACATCATGGAGCTCTCGGAATATGTGTCTCAGGCTGGAATGAACCTAGCAGTGAGCAGCATTTTACCATCTCCAAGGATGATGTCACAACATGAAAAAAAGATGATTGACTTTAAAAAATTGGCTTAGTTTCTGCTGTCATTTTAAGGGAGTACAATATTTGTCAGTATAGAAGGAGATGGTCAACAGACCATACTGCTTTGCCAGGGATGGTCTGAACCTCTCCCCTCTAGGATTTTGAATATTTTCCTAAAACATTGTCTTTCCCCATAGTGCCTTTTTTAGGCAATGCCAAACTGAAAGTACTTCTGACATAGCAAATCAAAACCAAGAAACATCTAAAGATATTAATGCTCAATGCTAGGAGTCTAAACAAAAAACTCCACTCACTAGAAGTTCTCTTTACCCTAGAGAATGCTGACATCTGTGTGGTCACTGAGACATAGTTTAAAGCTGCAGAGAGCACACCAAGAGTGCTAGGTTATAATGCCTTCCACATATTTAGGCTAGCTACTTCACACGCAGGGACTAAAGGTGGAGGTGTCTCTATTTACATCAAAGATAAATATACTTCAAGGCTTGTCAAACAGAACAATGCACCTGAGCTGCTCCAGGTTCAAATCACCATAGGCAAAATCCAATACTACATCTTTGCAAGTTATAGGTCCCCCTCTATGACCCAGGAAACCCATACCATGTATTTAAACTTACTAGAAACACTAACCATCCAACCCAATACCATATTCATGGGTGGCTTTAATTACCTCACTATTAACTGGGAATCCTGTATGACACCAAACATGCATGCACAGAGATTCCTGGATTTTGTAAATACAAACACCCTGGACCAGATAGTCAATACACCAACCATGGGTGCAACTGTACTGGATCTGGTCCTCACTAATATGGGAGAGTGCTGCACACCCCTACTGTAATGCCTTCCCTGGTAAGGTCAGGCCACAAAATGATCTCTGTAGTTCAGATAGCACAAGTTATGTACTGTATCTTTAAGAAGCATGTCAAAGACTGAGCGTGCATGTATAAATGTTAAACACTTGCCATTTCTAGTGCCATTTTGAGAGTGCAGCCAGAGAGTAGCATGTATGATTACAGTTAGTTTGCATATAAGTTAGTTAAGTTAAAGTCAGTAAACTTCTATTGTGATGTCTTTGTATAAAATAAAGCTGCTTGAACGGAACCCACAAAGACTCTTCTATTGTATCCAAAGTAGGAGAGAGACATGGTGTCAGAACTGGGATTGAAGAGAATAAGATTCGGAGCCATGGGGTGCAGAGATGACCATGAAGGTAAACTAAAAGAAATGAGCACAAAAAAAAAAAAAAGCGCCAGAAAAGAAGCAAAGTTAATAAGAATATGCACAAATACTTATTTCATTAAAAGGACAAAATGGGGCATTACAAGGGCATAAAATGCATTATTAAACAAGCAGGATGCATAAAGGCTTATTAACTAGAGGAAAAGTTTAAAATAAAGGTGTTTGATGAAATGATTAACAGAAAAGTAAAACAGCATGTTTAAAGGCAAAACAAGCATGTTTAAGGCAAAATGGGCATGTTTAGAGGAAAACGAGCACAAGAAAGTATTGTGTTTTGGCATAACTATGGCTTTGCATTGTATCAAGGGCATAACTAAAGTTCTTTGAAGTATCTCAAAGTGTGTAAAAGTGCTTACAGTGTGTGCTTATTACTGTGCATGCATTTCAAAGAGTCATTTGTGCACAAAGTGAAACTATTTCATGAAGTGTAGTCAAAGTATAGCCATTTCAAAAAATTCTCATGCTGGGTGTGTTTATTTGTGAAGTGCTGCAATTACAGAGTGTTCCTTGCACTGTAGAGAATTGCCTCGAAAGGTACTGCCACTTTGGTGAAGTTTCAATGTGTTGGGTACTGTTTATTCACAAAGTGCCATTACTTCGAAAGTTGTTGACTCTGAGCTTCTCCTGCCCAGGCCATTTGCATTGTTCAGTTGTTTGACATGTTTCTTATTTTGATAAGAGGTAATTTTGTGCAATATAATAATTTTAAGAGTATTATAGTGCCCAAGAGAGACTTATTTTGCAAAGTTTATACAGAGGCTTGTTGTGCTGTTGGGCAAAGTTACGAGTACTGGCATAAATTTCTGGCATATGTGTATGTGCATGTGTTCATGCATATGTGTAAAATCTTTCACTGGTATGTGTTAATATGGCAGATGGATTTTAAAAGCCCTTACCTCTTGTATTTGATCAGAATATTGCAGAGAATTGGAGAATATTTCAGCAAGAGTATGATATTTTATACAAGCAACTTCTTCAGATAAAGATGCATGCATCAAGGCATTCATTTTGTTAAACCTAGCTGGGTCAGAGGCCATAGAAAGAGAGCATTCATTTGTGTATGCACCAGCAGTGTATGAAGGAGAAGGTTAAAACTGTTGTATTGTTGTACAGGCTGAGCCAAGGGAAGACCTCTAGTGTATGAAGTGCAAGTTCAGCGAAATGTGTAACCCACAGACAAATATTACACTAGAGAGGCATTTGTTTTACATGAGAGATCAGAAACCAGAGGAAACTTTTGCAGGTTATCTGACTGATATGAGAAACAAGGCTAAAATGTGTCAGTTTGGTGACTTAAGAGATTAGTTAATAAAGTACAGGCTCATGTGTGGTATTAACAGCACTGCTATGAGAAAGATCTTGCTGCATGATAGTGATTTAACATTGAGTGAAGCCATAGAGATTTGCCAAATCCATGAAGTGACAGAAAAAACACACAAGTATGCTGGCAAGTGACCGAAGCATGGTTTCAACAGGCTCCAGAGCAAATGTGGACAGAATGCAGCACGTGGCAAACAGAACTAGGCCAACTAAGCACATGACAACCACAACCCCTGCTGTCTCATCAGGAAAACTGTGTGGGTTTCTAGTAAATTCTAAGACCAGTTCAGTTAAAGGAGCATGCTCAATGTAGTTCAAGCATGAATCAGCAAAACCCAAGTCCAGCTTTTTTGTTACCTGTCACAATTGTGGTGCAAATCATGAGTCTAAAAGAGAGAAGTGTTTAGCATTTGGTCAGCAATATCACAAATGTAAAAAATGGACCCACTTCCAAAAAGTTTGCAAATCAGGTAAACCTCCCACAGTTATAAAGCAAGGTCACACAAAAAAGCAGGTTGATCAAGTAGAGACGCAGCAGTCAGCTTTCTATGTAGATGATGTATCAGTAATTGATGAAAGAGTTGATGCCGTGAATTTATTGGCAAAGAGCAAAGTCTTCTGTACAGTCCAGATCAATGGTAAATCCACAGAGCTTAAAATAGACACAGGTTCAAAGTGTAACATGATATCAGCAGACACATTTGCTTAAGTGAGAACTAAGGAGCAACTCAATGTGGCCAGTAGTGCGAAACTTGTTGCTTATGGAGGTGAAGAAATTCAGACATAAGGCTCAGTGATGCTTCCATGTTATTTGGCTAAGAACTGATGCAACTTGTTATTCTATGTAGTCAGAAGACTGATACCGTCGTTATTGGGTCTCAAAGACAGTTTGAGAATATGCATGTCTTAGTTCCAATTTTTCTTTAGTTATTTTCTCAGAGCATGCTGATGTTTTCGAGGACAGGCTGGGTAAACTTACAGTAGTGTACTCTATGAAGTTAGACCCAGAAGTCACTCCAGTAGTCAGACCAGCAAGACGAGTTCTGATAGCTATGCAAAATAAAGTTAAAGCTCAGTTGGACAAGATGGTACAGCAAGGTGTAATTTGTCCAGTTACAGAACCAACTGAGTGGGTGTCATCTATCGTAGAAGCTCACAAAAACGGCTGAGACGAAATCAGAATATGCACTGACCCAAGAGATTTGAACAAAGCATTGAAAAGACCCTAACATCCAATGTGCACAGTTGAAGAGGTTGCAACCCTAATACCAGATGCCACTGTTTTTTCAGTCTTGGATGCAAGGAGTTCATTTTGGCAAGTGATGCTTGATTGCAAATCTTCATTACTAACCACTTTTGGTACTCCGTTTGGCAGATACAGATTTTTAAGGATGCCATTTGAAATAAATTCTGCAAGTGAAGTCTTTTAGTGTGCAATGGAGCAAATTTTTTTCGGGTTATCCTTGTGCCATAATAGTCTATGGTTTATTGGTTGGAGGCAGTGGTGAAGCAGACCATGACAGAAATCTAAAGAAAGTCCTAGACAGAGCACTCAAAGTGAACTTGAAGCTCAATCCTCTGAAGTGCAAATTCAGACTCCCAGAAGTTACATATGTAAGTCATTTGTTTACCAGTGCTGGCTTGAGACCAGATCCAACCAAGCAGCCATTCTTGAGATGTCAGCATTAAAGAATGGTCAAGCTCTACAACATTTCTTAGGCATGGTCAACTACTTAGGCACATTTACACCAGACTTCATTGAGTTGACAGCACCTTTAAGAGAGCTAATGTGCAAAAATGTTGCATGGTCATGGTTAGAAATGCACTGGAGGGCGTTTGAAGAGCTCAAGCAGAAAATTGCCACCACACCTACATTAAGATACTATGATGTGAACAAACCGGTTACTCTTTCCTGTGATGCCTCAAAATTTGGCTTAGGCACAGTTATACTTCAAGAGGGCAGACCAGTAGCCTGTGCATCTAGAACACTTACCCTAACTGAGATGCAATATGCTCAAATTGAGAATATACTTTTGGCAATAGTATTTGCATGTTCCAAGTTTAATGATTATATTTATGGTCGAGCTATTTAGATTGAAACTGACCACCAACCTCTTGTTACTATTCTAAAGAAGTCTATGCATTCAGCTCCAGCTAGATTACAAAGAATGATGCTCATATTGCAAAAGTATAACTTCAAAATGGTCTACACAAAAGGCAACCTACTCTATCTGGCTGATACCTTATCCAAATCACCCAGGAATACAATGGAACAGCTTGACAGTGAGACATTTGACTTTGATGTGATGGCAGTGCATAATTTTTCTACTACTAGGCTTGATGAGTTGAGAGATCACACTAAGAGTGGTCCAATTTTGCAAAAGCTCAATCACTGCCTTAATGTTGGATGGCCATCAAAGCAATCTAGTGTACCACCAGAAGTGCAAACACATTTTCCCTACAGAGATGAAATGTTGATGCAAGATGCCATTATTTTTAAAGGTCTTAAAATTGTTGTTCCTGCTTCCTTACAACATGAGTACATCCAGATTCTGCATTGTGGTCACCCAGGTTCCACTTCCACCAAGAGGTGAGCAAGAGAATTAGTATTTTAGCCTTCATTACTAAAAGACATTGATAAAGTACTATCTTCTTGTTCAGTATGCAATAGTACTAGATCACACTTGCAAAGAGAACCACTTCAGCTACATCCAGTTCCTGAACTACCTTGTTCAACAGTAGTCAGTGATATCTTCAAGTGGAACAATCAGTACTACTTGGTATTGATAGACTATAATTCAAATTGGTTTGAGATCGATCTACTACCCAATCCAGCATCTACTACTGTTATTAAGCTGAAACATTATTTCTCAGTCAATGGTAGTTTGCACAGTTATTTCTGACAATGGTACTCAATTTTACTAGCCAGTTGTTTCAGAAACTTGCAAGAGAATGGGACTTAGTACACATCACCAGCAGTCCTGAGTATCCTCAGTCGAATGGCCTAGCTGAGTGAGCTGTACAGAGTGTGAAACAACTACTTGAAAGGTCAAGACATGACAATTCAGATATTTTCTTAAATAACCTTAATCTTAGAAACATACCACGTGATAATGTTCTCGGATCTCCAGCTCAACGACTTCTTTCCAGACAAACAAGAACTACGCTACCTATTGCTACCAATATATTGAAGCCTAAAGCCAAGAATAGCAAGACCATAAAGGCTCACTTATTTAAGAAGTGTTCTATTCAAAAGTCATAGTACAACAAGTTGAGCAAACTTCTTTCTCCATTAAGGGAAGGAGAAATAGTCCAACTTCAAACAGAAAAAGGTTTCGACCGTATATGACAAGTTATTGGCAAATGTCTCTGAACTGAGATCATACATTATAGAATCGGAAGGTACACAGTACAGGCAAGACTGTAAACATCTGTTACCTCTACCAGAATCATCATCACAGCATTGTTATAGTAATTTAGACTCTAAATCTCAGAGTGAACAAAATGTTATTCCCATCCCAGAGTGTGTTCCTACATCTGATTCCATTCCTGAAGATGTTCCAAGTAAATCAGATATCAAACATTTTTCAGAGACAGTTCCAATAGTTAAGTCCAATTCCCAGTTTTATGTCACACGTTATGGACGAGTATCTAAGCCCAGTGTGAAATATGTAGCAACATGGACTTAACTGTGTATATATGTATTATATTTTGTATGAATGCATGAGTAATAATTACCTGTGATATCTGCATGCCAAAAGAGTTCCATAACATTGTAGGTTTTATTTTTCAAGAGGGAGGATGTAGATCAGAGAGCACAAGCTATGTGCTGTATCTTTAAGAAGCACGTCAAAGACTGAGCGTGCACATATAAATGTTAAGCACATGCCATTCCTGGTGCCATATTGATAGTGCAGCCAGAGAGTAAGCATGTATGATTACAGCAGTTAGTCTGTATATAATTTACTTAAGTTAAAGTCATTAAACTTCTATCGTGATGTGTTTGTATAAAATAAAGCTGCTTGAACAGAACCCATGAAGACTCTTCTATTGTGTCCAAAGTAGGAGAGCGACAGTCTCCTTTGAAGTAAAAATAAAACCTGGACCCCCCAGCTAAACCTAAAATATTCAGGAACTATTTTAAAGCAAACCTCCTGCTGTTAAGTGAGAACCTGGCAAAATTTCAAGCCCCCATAAACCCTGAGAACACTGCTGCCTGTGCAGAACTGTTCACAGAAACCCTGTACAAGCATGTCAATAGCTGCAGAGGCAGCTGTACCCACCAGGAAGAAGTACAGAACTAACTCTAAAACAAACCACTCTGATGGAATCACAAAATCAATAGGCTGTATAACAGAAGGAAGAAAATCATGGCACAAATTAGGAGGTGCAGCACCCAGCAGGATATAAGCACTCATCAAACTAAACAAACAACTCAGTGGACAAATAAAGTCTACCAAAGCCAAATTTGAGGTAAGTTTGGCCTCCCAGGACGAAGATAACCACAAATCATTCTTTAGCTATGTCCACAACCTCAAAGGCAATACACAATTGTGTGCATAGCTCATTGCAAATGGAGCCACCTATACTGAGCAAGAAGACATAGCAAACACCCTGGCTGATAAATTCAGCTCCAGCTTTACCCCTCTCTCCCCTCAACCTTCCCAGAGGAAATATCATCAAATATAACTCCCCCTATTATCACTAGGGAACAGGTCCTTAATGCTATCTCTAAGACCAAGAACACTGCATCAATGGTCCCAGACAGTATCCCAGGATGCCTTCTAAATAGCATGAAGCATGGCCTATTAGGGCCTCTGGAATTACAGTTTTTGTTGGGCAGATAAGTGAGTTTTTCTAGTCTTGGGACTTCACCTTATTCTGCATCAGTTTCCTCCTTCTGTTGTAGAGTTTGTTTATGGCAGGGGACCACCAGATTGGGTTCCTATTTTGGAGGCGAGTGTCTTAGTTCTATTGTGTATGGTGAGATCCGTGCATTTGTGTATGTGTTTGTACAGTGCATTTGTGTATGATTCTGCAGTCACGCAACTATTTTCCATTTGCATGGGTGCCGTGAAGTTAGCCACCTCTGTTTTTAGGATCCCAAAATTAGCTTTGGAGAAGTTTTTCATGGTGATTACCTTTGCTGGGGGTGGGGGGGGGGTGGGGGGTGGATTTCCAATGTGATTAGTTTGTGGTCGGATCTAACCAGGGAGGAGCCGACTAATGCTGGTGTAGAGCAACCATCACCCGTGTTAGTAATGACCAGGTCAAGAATGTTGCTACCTCTAGTGAGGGTAAGAGGGTCCAGGGCACTGGAATTAATGAACTCCAGGAAAAGTTGGGCAAGTGTATTGGTACACAAGTAGTTCACCCAGTTAATGAAGGGGTAGTTGAAGTCACCTAGTAAGAGTGTTAGGTTGGACCCTAATATTCTCCAGGGTGCTTAGGAACGTGGAGTGTGAGTCTTGGGACATGGTTGGGGACCTATAGCAGGCTACAACCTGAATCACTGTCTTACCCAATGTTAGCTGCACCTGAAGCATCTCTGATGTGTTATGTTGGGCTACCAGTCTGGAGGTGTGCACATCCTTCATGAATATGGAGACACTATCACCTTTGGAACATCGGTCTAAGTTCTGGGGCTGAAAGGTGTGAAATGAGTTATAGCTGGCAGTGCAGGGGTGCTCTCTGCTGCCCCAAACCAGGTCTCTGTTACAGCACAAATGTCGATGTTCTCCATTTTAAGGAGTGCCTCGAGTGAGCACATTTTGAGATTTAGACTTCTAGCATTGAGCAACATGACCCTCAGATTGCATTTGTTTGTAGCTGTTACAGTGGTAATTTGGTCTTTGGAATACCACCTAAAAGGCACTATAGGGGTGGTAAGAGCCTTGGCCAGTAACCAGAAGCCCAGGGGTGACAGATGCAGGCCATCTCTGGCAAAGCATTGAGGTTTGTCAATCATGTCATCCCAGGCAGACAGATACTGGATCCCCATAGAATGACACCAGGAACTTAGCCAATTGTTGAAATCATTTTCTGCTTGTACTGTGGTATCATTCTGTGTGATGGTAGGATGCTGCTCAGGGCTAGGGTCATGCTCACCTGGGCTACATAATCCGAGAGCTCCTGTCTCTTTTCATGTAGTCCAGGGAGGTATGTCTCAGGTCATTCACACCCACATGTACAATGACAGTCATATTTGTACCCATTGAGTGACCTGAATGCATGCGTTATGTGTTGGATCCTGCCACCTGACAGGCAGCTGATTGTTACATTTTTCTTATTCAACCTAGAGTGGGACATCAGTGTGCCTCACTATTGAGTCACCTATGACTAGTGTGTTGGGCATGCTGTATTGCCTTAGGGGCTTTGGTTGAGTGGCACACTGTTTAGGAGATTTATGTGAATTGTGATTTGTGTTGTGCTGTGGTGGTAGAGTGTGTTTCTGCCTTGGAGGTCTCTGCTGCTTGGGTAGATTTTTATTGGGAGCCTCCGCAAAGGTGGGTGTGTGGTTTGTGTTTCTATGTGAAGGTAGTGCTGGTGCGTGTTCCGGAGGGCTATTTTTTCCATGTGGTGTGGTGCAAGTGCTGACCTCCTCTTGATCAGCTACTCCAATCTTGGCTGGAGTGCGCATGGCTTCCAATTTGGCTATACAAGTGCATCTCTCGCAAGTCTGAGTGTTGCAAAGTAAGAGGAGAGGGTTGTCAGTGTACATGAGGCAGTTGCTACATTGCCTCAGGATGCCCAAGTTCACCAGGTTAATAGAAAAAAGCACAGAGAACTGACCTTTAGACATGCTTGACAGGGTGGGCATTGATAACACGTACAAGATCTGTTTCCTTGTAGAATGTCTAGTGCTGGTAGCACATGTGTGCTACAATAATTGCTACAAGAAGTCTGGTAAAGTGCTAGACTAATAAGGTAGTATAAGTGCAGGAGAGGAGAGAACTAGTAGATCTAAGGGAAAAATTGAAGAGCAGGCACTGGCACTGCTTAGAAGCTTGCAAACAGTCCTGGATACAGCAAGTCTGTATCTGGACTAGACTAGTTACAGGAAAGGCAGGAAACAAGAAGAAACGTGGGCTTTTAAACCAGAAAGTTGAGAGAGATGGAAAAACTGCCCAAATGGCCAATAAACTACAAATCTGGGCCAGAAACCACTCCTCTTGTGGTAGATAGGCTACCTAGGCTACTTATTGCTTACCACTACCTATTGCTTACCACTCCCACTGACTAGTTACAGGAAAAGGGGGATATAAGTGCAAATGCGGGCTTTTAAATCAGGAAGTTGAGTGAAATGGAAAAACTGCCCAAATGGCCAATAACTACAATTTCTGGGCCCAGAAACCACTCCTTATGTAGTAGATGGAGTGCTTTCCACTCTCACTGATAAGCTAGAAGGCTTCCCTCCAGCACAGAAAGGCTTGGGGGCTCAGAAGCTTACAAACAGTCCTGGATACAGCAAATCTGTATTTGTACTAGGCTCGTTACAGGAAAGGGGGGAAAACAAGCTTAGAATTTTTTTTTTTAGTAAAGTGGAAAAGGAGAAAGCTGGAACAGAAGTTTGTTCAAGGTTAAGAATGTAAGTGGGTTGGCCTTCACAATGTTCTGTCTCTGTTAGGTAGAATGAACTAATGACACTGGACTGGGAGGAGTGTCCCAGATCAAATTCAACAACACAAACTGCAAGTTGTCAAGTGCATGACAAAATAGATTACAAGCAGAGATAAATGCATGCATGTTTGTGCATCCAATATTTAAGTGCATTTACATAATCCTTTCAAATAATGGCTATGGCATCACCTAGGAAGAAGAGGTTCATAGAACTGGGAAAGCTCAACGAAGCCTAGAAGTAATTCTGAAAGGTGGAGTGTCACAATCCAAGGCCTTTGATATCTGTCCAGTGACATCAACACAGGTCCATGCTGTATTAAGGCTTGAGGCATAACCTGGGTGCAAACCCCACTGACCCTGCTGTCCCACCCAAAGCCTTACACTGTGCTGTTAAAAAAAAATCTTACCTACATTGACCACAACTTTTGACTTACTGGCAGTGGAAGGTGTCATGGTACCAATATTTATATCAGATTTATTATATTTACTAAAAACTATCCAATCTGCAATTTGTTAATTTGACGTTTCTAACTAAAGATAATGAACTACGTATTCAAGTAAAACCAATAAGAGGAGATTTAAGAAAACCCAGGCCGAGCCCTTTTTCAAACTAATTATGTCTGGTTTAGTCACTCAACTGTGTGATACAGCCCCACTATTTGGGGTTTAGCAAACTACAGCATACAGTCTATTAAACCATAACATGTTCCTCAATTTTATGTGGCCATTTAAAAAGCCATTTCTAGACCAGTACCTTAATCCCTTCTCTGTTGGAGGGGGACTTCTACAGGGATGGTGCCAGGAGCAGCTCAAGCTGGCAGGCAGTGCATGAGCACACAAGTAGTACTAGATAGTTACTCTGTCACAGCAGGACAGCATATAACAAGCAGCATCAAGTTTGCAAAGACAAACTCACTCAAGTGGTGTCCTCATTTGACAGTATTGCATACAGATCCACAGATGTTCCTAGTGGGCCACCCTACTACAGGACTAACCACAGCATGCATTTCCAAGCAAGCCTTCTGACACATGGGACAGCCACAAGCTAGCTATTGGCGATGCTTGTGCTGATCACAGCCACTGATCCACTAAAATTAGCTGCAGAGGCACATTTCCCCTCAAAGTTTCCCCCAGTCTATAGGCTATACCAACACGTCCCCTCACCAAGCAACGGAACCTTCTCCCACATCAGCTTCTGAAGGCATTCAGGCTGATGCAAGGGCCCCCAATATGGGTTTAGAACAGATTTGTGGTTGTTTTCCAGGCCTTCTCATGTGGTTGGTTTATTGAGTACTCTGGGATTTGCATACACCCACCAAGTGCTACAGCAGGTGCTGTGCAGTTTAACTACAAATACAGGACCGCACCATCCAAACTATGACAGTAGGGAAAAGCCTGGGGGATTCATGCATTTATCAGCCCACTACTATAGTGCAGGACAATAGGTGTGTGAAAAATACAGAAACAGCTGTTGACACAAGGAAAAAAATCCCAGCTACCCACAAAGCTCAAAAGTCATTAGAGGCTTTTACAAAAGCAGATAATGTCAGCATTTATTCCTTTCAACTATCCAGGCCTTGCTGTACTCCCAACATTCACCAGTAGTTTAAAACTGAACACAAACACTTAGTATGTTTTGGATCCATAATTTGGATAGTACTAGCAAAGAATCTTATATGCCACTCACCATCCACTAATGCCACCTAGAAAGAAACAAAACATGGTTAAATGCTTTCAGTTACATCTACCAGTACTTTACTAATGTCTGCACACCATTCTGTGGGTGCCAAACTCAAAAAATAGAGCCTGTTGATTAGCAAAGCATACACCACTATTCTGCATTTCTACAAATGCTTTTTAATTAGCTGTGTATTTAAAGGCTTCCACCCTTTCCAAAACAAGCTTGGCCTCTGCAGAGACCTGGTAAACCAAGTGCCTGCATCTACTGCAAGTACTTTGTTCGAAATCATGCCCCAGAATCTCCAGCCTCAAAATGAAGTAATACCTCTATCTCTTTAGGAGTAGGCAAAGGAAGGGCAGCAGGAAACATCACAAAAGTGGACAACATAGAAGGATTGTTGAAACTGATGGTACAGAAATAGTAGAGAATAATGTATTGAACATATCATCCACTCCTTTGTCACCCACCCAAACAAAAATTCTTAATAAAGGTCTTAATTTTATACCTGGCTTTTATGTGTCTGAAGATACATTTGCACAAGATATAACTACACTTTGTAGACTGCTTAACCTCAGATTATTTTTCCAAACAGCAACTAATCCTGAATCGCAGGTTGGTTTCAAATACTACAAATCTAATTTTATGCCACCAATGCATCACAATGTGTTAATGTTTCATAATTGCATTCTCAAAGACCTGCATTTCAATTTTAGGGAATTCTGTGCCAAATCAAACAATCTCTGAAAGATTGAAATGGATGCACTCCATGAACTTTAAGCTAACCATGATTTGGCAATATTGTCTGCAGATAAGTGTGGTGCAGTGGTGGTACAAGATTGGACCCAGTATAATATGAAAGCTATGAGACAGCTAGCTGAAAATCGCTATTATACTCGTATGACATTGGACCAACTCCTGGTTTCAAGAAACAAATAGACCAATTTCTGACATCAGCTAAAAATGAGGGAATTATCACGGACAGCACACTACACCACCTGACGGTGCCCAACTCATCTAGCCCATATATATATATTTTTACACAAAATACACAAGAATCTATAGAATCCACCTGGTAGACCCATAGTTTCAGGTAGGGGTTCACTCACGGAACCATTATCCCAGTTCTTGACACAGTATTTAAAGCCACTTCTAAAATAGGTTAGGGCCCGCATTCAAGACACAACGGAATTCCTTAAAATTATCTTAGACATGCAGCTTGAGCCTGTTTGTTTCTTCATTGTATACCAACATTCCTCACTGGGTGGGGCTTGAAGCATTGGAATACTGGTCATATAAATCAGAGCTGTATCAACTGGGTTTTAACACATTTTTACTTTGCCTGGCTGAACATGTTCTTATGAAAAATGTATTTTACTACCAAAATAAACGCTATCTACAAATACAATGCACTGCCATTGGTGCTTCATTTGCTCCCATATATGCTGATTTATTTATGGCCCACGTTGAGGAACAGCTCATCTATTATAACTCACGCAACATCTACCTAGATGAGATTGACATTTGGAGAAGATACATGGATGATTGCTGGTTAGTATGGAGATCAGACGCGGAATATCTTATGGAGTTTGTTGACTATCTAAATGGCAACAGGTGGGGTATTCAATTTACTGTCAGTTATGACACCAATAAGATCACCTTTCTAGATGACCATACTCTAACATCTGAAGTATATCGTAAATACCCCCAATATAATTCACTTCTCCATGCTACCAGCTTTCATCCTCCACATATATGCAGAAACATCCCAAAACATATATGCAGAAACATCCCAAAATCACAATTTTTCCGAATGAAATGTATATGCTCAAATTATGCTACTTATGAGGTATATCAAGAAGATCTTACTACCATATTCAGGAATAGAGGATATAAAACAGGAAATATCTTTAAGGCCAGGCATTAGGTGGCTAATCGTAATAGGAAAGATCTCTTAACATATAGGGATAAGACTAAGAACAAGAATTCAACCATTAGACTAGTCACTACATATGGCAGAAATACTGATGTCCTACTCAACAGTGCCCACAGGCATTGGAATATACTTTTGGCAGACAACAAATTATGTGAATTTCTGGATGATAGATGTCAATTTTCTTTCAGGAGGGGAAGGAATTTGGGTTAATTCTTAAATCATTATAAACATGGTTGGAGAAGTAAAGGTGACCCTAAACAAACCACTTTGGTGGGGGATCAACTCAAGGGTTGTTTTCCCTGTGGCCATTGTACTCACTGCAGAAGTGTGATGAAGACATGCCAGTTCAGCAGTAAAAACACTGGCCAAGTATTTGACATTTTCTTTTTTGGTAACTGTAAGACTGACTGGGTGATATATTTAGCTACCTGTAGCTGCTCTGCGTTTTATGTGGGACAAACATCCAAGCCTTTAAAATTCAGAATATCTGAACATCTGAGTAACATTAGGCACAGAAGCTTACAAATGCCCTATATAAACATACTGTGGTACATAAAAATGCATCTTTTGTTTTTACTGTGATTGACAGAATCATTGGACAGAGAACCAATAAATTAGGTTGGCATCAAATATTAAATAACAAGGAGAAAAAATGGATTATCAAACTGGTAGCACTGTTTTCACCAGGTCTTAATGAAAATCTTTAAGTGGTTTGCTTAATTGAATAATTAATTAATCACGTTGTAAGCTTCATTCATTGGTAAACTATATAAGGGAGATGAAGTGAATATGTCTCTACTGCACTGAAGAAGGCTTTGTATTTTTACAGCCGAAACCGATCTGTTTTGTCTCCTCTTATGCCTTTGAGCTAATAAATACAACAATTTATGCTACAGTCTGCAGGTTCAGATTTTTTACTGCTATAAGGTATTTTGGAGCTGTGCAGTTGCGTACTTGCAGGGGCTGATTTATCTATTTATGAAAAGGGGGACCTGGGTTGGGGTGAATATCTCCACTCATTTTTTGAGTTGATATTTTACAGAGGGAAGAGTGTGGCCAGTTATATTTTCATCTTGGTTTGGTATCTGATTGTAAATTTGGATACTTAGTTTTGAGATATTTATAGATAAATCAGATATGGTTTGTTTGTGTTATGGAGAAAGGCAGGCTGGCTAAATGTTGATATTCTTTGTGAGGATTGGTTGAAGTCCTAAGTATTTGAAGGAGGTGGATTTGATAATTGGTGATGAAGGTTAGTAGAGTGAGGAGGAATAGTAAAATAATTTGAGTTAGGAACATCTTATTTAACTTGGTTTTTAAAAGAGAGAGAAAAAAAAAAACAGTCAGTGACTTAACTTAAACAGCTGCAAATCTGCTGAGAGAAATAAGTAAAAGGCACAATGCAGTTTAAAATGGCTGTTGGAGGTATCATCTTAAGGGTAAGAAAGTCGGGTTAGACATACATTTACAGATGAAAATAAACACACGTGAAGGCAATCAATCTGGTTAAAAACGGAAGAGGGGAACAAACCTCCCTTCCTCCTTTATTATAAAGTACATGGTCATGTGACCTCACTTGACCTTTCCACACCAACAACGTCAGTGTAAGAGCACACATACGATCATTCACTCTCTTTATCATCAGCCAACACCCCCACTTGCTCTTACGCTGGACACAAAATACATTTTAAGAACATATTCTTGGATAACGTTTCCTTCACATTCCAAATATGTAATACATGAACTTTTCAATCTTCGACTTAGTAGCAGGTTTAGTAAAGATATCTTCAACCATGTCTGTTGTCGGGCAATATTCAATGCTTATTTTGTCATCATTAAGTGCTGACCTGACAAAATGATACTTAATGTCAACATGTTTACATCTCTGCCGGCTTACTGGATTCTTCGACAAAGCGATTGCTCCTTGATTGTCCTCAAATATTGTTACTGGCACACACTTGCACTCTCCATCCATTCCACTCAGCAGCTGCACAAGGTACAAACTCTCCTGTGTTGTTGCTGCCAGTGCCATGTACTCTGCCTCACATGTAGATAAAGCCACTGTTTGTTGTTTCTTTGAGTTCCATGAAATAACAGGCCCATCTCTATTGAGGCTAAAGCAATAACCTGTTGTACTACGTCTATCGTTTTGATCTGTTGCCCAATATACATAACTGTATGCTATAAGCTGAAGTTTCACTTCACTTTTCTTGTAACACAGATCTCGGTCCAATGTACCTTTCAAGTATCTTAACACGTTTGGCTAGTGTTAAATGAGATTCATTTGGTTGTGACAAATATTGTGAAAGTTTGTTTACAATCCAGCTAAGATCAGGTCTCGTGCTTGTCATAACATATATCAAACTACCCACAAGCTCACAATATTTTCTTGGATCTGTAAATTCACTGTCACACTCAAAGTTTGTTTTTTGTTAAGAAGGGGTACTTCTTAATTTACAATTAGACATACCAAATTTCTCAAGAATTTTCATAATGTACCTCTTTGGTTCATCTTTACTTCACCTCTATTTTGGGTAAAATCAATGCCTAGAAAATGTCTTAGCTTTCCCAGATCTTTCATTTTAAATTTAGCCTTGTGCATTTCCTTTACATCGTTTAGTGATTCTTTGTCACTAGCTGCCATAATGAGATCATCAACCCATATAATTAGAACTGTTATCTCATTTTCAACGCTTGTCTAGTGTATACACAGTGGTCTTCGGGGTTTTGGATAAAACTATTTTCTCAGAGATAATCATGCAACATTTTGTTCCAGTTACGCCCTGCTTGTTTCAATCCGTATAATGACCTATTCAGTTTACAAACCAGTTTTTCATCTTTACTTGATTTCTTTTCGAAACCTTCAGGTTGCTCTATATACACCTCACAGTCTATAGGAGCATGTAAATAAGCCATTTGTACATCCAGCTGGTGCAATTCTAAATCATACTGAGTTGCCATCTGGATTAGGCTTCGTACATATGTCATACTCGCAGTTGGTGCAAATGTTTCGTTATAATCTATACCAGCGACTTGACTATAGCCTTTAGCTACATATCTAGCTTTGTAAGTCTCTGTATTTTCTGCATTGTCTTTTACCGTGAAAACCCATCTACCCCCCACTGCATTTTTATCTTCCGGCAGTGTGGTGAGTGTAAATGTGCTGTTTTCCTTTAAACACTTAAGTTCCTCCTTCATAGCTTTGACCCACTTTTCCGAGTTAGACGAAGACATGGCTTCTTTAAAGCTCTGTGGTGTGTTGCATATTAATCGGTAACAATAGTCAACATTAAGTCACATAATCGACATTTTTAACTTTACACATAGTCTTTCAAGTATGCAGGTGGTTTTCTCTTTCTTTTAGAGTAGTGTGTATCCTGCCTTCCCTCTTCTTGCCTTACTATTGTGTCTTGACTGTCAGCTTTTGATTCTGACTTAACATGCACACTTCTTCTGGTATTAAGATCTAAGTTCATAGGTTCATAGGTAAGTACTAGGCTATCTGCCCGAGGGCATTTATAAGCCTAGCCAGAGTGTGTCAGCTTTCGCCGCCCCCATTGATTAATTAACTGATCCTCTGTCAAGCAGAGCCAATGAAGTGATCCTAGTGGTGTATTTTCTGTAACCCTCCACTCATCAAGGTTTCTCTTGAAGAGTGTTAGTGAGGGGCTCTGCCTAATGTAGTTTGGAATTTTGTTCCAAAGCATGGGGAGTCTCTGTGACAGGAATCTATCCCTCCAGCATGTTCTATTTATTGTTATGGCAAGGTTTAGCTCACTAGAGCATGTGGCTTGCAGTGACTTGGATTTCTTTAGGTGGAGCATGTCCATCAATTCTGAGTTGGACATGGCTTTGTAAGTCAGGCAGAGATCACCTCTGAGTAAGCGATATGCCACTGAGTACAGTCGGAGTTTTATTAGTCGGGCTGCGTAGGACATATGTTTAAGGCCAGTAATCCTCTTGGTGAGGTACTTTTGTGGTCTTTCCAGCTGCTAGAAGTGTCTTGTGAGGTACATCCCAAATGGGGCATTGTATTCTATGATGGGTCTGATGAGTGAAGAGTAGAGGGGCACTATAACCTCTTTATTTCTAGATGCAAACCCTTTAGTAATTAGAGGGGCTACATAGAAGGATTTCCTAACTACTTTGGCAATATGATTGTGAAAGGAGAGATTACTATCTACCTGGGTCTCCAGATCTCTTATTACCTCTTCTGTATTAAGGGGTCTGCCAACTATGTGGTAATTCGTGGGTGTTTTGTTTTTCCCAAACAGGATGACTATGCATTTTTTGGCATTTAGCTTGAAGCCATGACTTTGACACCAGGTGTCCGTCTCAGTAAGGCCCTTTTAGAGGATGCCCATGTCAGCCGGAGAGTCAATTATGGCTCCCAGTTTGCAGTCATCGGCAAACTTGTTTAGCCATAGTCCTCCTGTGTTTGCCTGTCCTGAGAAGTATATGCCAGTAGGGGTCCCAGGACTGTGCCTTGCAGGACACCACTTGTGACTGGTTTAGAGTCGGACCTCGAGCCCACTATTCTTACCGTGTGAGTTCTGTCTGTAAGCCAGTTGGCAACCCATCTCATGACGTAAGGGTTTATGTTCAGGCTGATGAGTTTTTCTGTAATACCCGGGTGGGGAATGGTGTCGAAAGCCTTGACGAGGTCAAGGTAGGCAGTGTGAACAACCTTTCCCTCGTTGATGGCCTTGGTGACTGTCTCGAAGAAGTCAACCACATTTAGTAGGCATGATCTGCCCTTAACAAAGCTGAACTGGATCAGGTCAAGTGTTTGGAGGTTTCCAATGTCTTTGTTAATGAGTTCCATGATGATGCGTTCTATTGCCTTGCAGACCAGGCTAGTCAGGCTTATGGGGCAATAGTTACCAGGGTCAGTTGTGGCCCCTCCTTTGTGGGGTGGAATAACCGTTGTTGTGCACCATTCTATGGGCATGTAGCCTGTGGAGAGGCTTAGGTCGAACAGCTTGTTTAGGTGGGGGGTTAGTTCGTTCTGTAGTTTGTGCAAGACGCAGCCTGGGACACCATCTTGCCCCATTGATCCTGTGTTTTTGGCTTTTGAAAGGGCTATTTTCACCTGTGCGTCTGTGATTTTTGGGACACTACACTTTTCCAGTATTGTTGTGGGCCCTTTTTGGGTGAGAGCAGGGTGAAGTTTACACTGAATCTATCTGCCAGGATGTTGGCAATATCAGTAGCTTCAGTATATTTTGTGCTATTTTTAACTAACTCAGAGCATATCTGCGAGTTGCCACTTAGATTCTTGACATAGCTAAAGAAGGCTTTCTGGTTATCTTTCAAGTCCTTGGCTATTTTTCTTTCGAAGTTAGCCTTTGATAATTTTATGAAGGAGCTTAGTTTCTTAATGATACTGATCAGGGATGTCTTTCCTTCTTGGGGTTTGCTTTTTTTCTGAACTAGTTTCCTTCTTCTATTATATAGCCTGTTTATGGCAGGGGTCCACCAGACTGGTTTCCTTCTCTTAGCGGAGTGAGTCTTGGTTTTGCTAGGGATGACATGATCCATGCATCCTTGTAGGTGCTCATAGAGTGCATTTGTAAAGGTTCCTGCATCTTGGACACTGTTATCCTTTAGCGTGGGGGCTGTGAAACATACCACCTCTGTCTTAAGTAAGATGAAGTTTACTATAGAAAAGTTTTTCACTGTGTTTTCCTTGGTTGGGAGTGGTGGTATGGTGTGGACATCCAGAGTGATTAGTTTATGGTCTGATCTAACCAGTGACGGGTAGACCTCTGGTGCGGAACACCTGTCACCCATGTTTGTGATGACCAGGTCCAATATGTTTTCACCTCTGGTAGGGGAGTTTACCAGCTGATCCAGGGCATTTGAGTTGATAAATTCCAGGAAGCGCTGGACCTGGGAGTTTGTACTTGAGTAGTTTTCCCAGTTAATGGTAGGGTAATTGAAATTGCCCAACATCAGGGTGTTCGGTAGGACCTTCATGTTTTCCAGTGTCTTCAGAAAGGTGGAGTGGTGGTCCTGGGTCATGGAGGGTGATCTGTAGCAGGCCACAAATTGCATTGCAGATTTGCCCAATGTTAGTTGCACATGGATGATCTCAGAGGTATCATGCTGCATCACTAACCTGGAACTTTCGGTATAGGTTCATAGGTTCATAGGTTGGTACTGGGCTATCTGCCCGAAGGCATATATTAGCCCAGCCACATTGTGCGGTATTCACCGCCCCATTAGTAGTTCCCTAGACCCTTGTACTAGCAGCTAGTACACTTGATGAATATGGATACACCCCCTCCTTTTGTGTTTCGGTCCATGTCCTGTGCCGAAATGTGTGGTATGAGTTGTAGCCCGGTAGTGCTGGGGTGCTCTGTGGAGCCTTGAACCAGGTTTCAGTTACTGCACAGATGTCAACGTTCTTCATACTGAGGAGTGCTTCAAGCATGTACATTTTGAGATTTAAACTCCTGGCGTTGAGTAGCATAACCCTCATTTTTTTATTTGTGCTATTTATGGAGATGGGTTTGACTTTTGAGCCTTGCCTAAAAAAGGCACTATGGGGGCAGCAAGAGCCTTGGCCAGTATTCAAAAGCCTAGGGGTGACAGGTGCAAGCCATCTCTTGCAAAGCAGCGAGGCTTGTCAAGCATGTCGTCCTAGGCTGACAGACACTGGATCCCTTTGAATGACACCAGAAGCTTAGCCAATTGTTGAAACTGATCATTTTTTCTTTATACTGCAGTATCATTCTTGGTGAGGGCAGGATGCTACTCAGGGTCAGGGTCATACCCGCCTCGGCTACATGATCAGAGAGCTCTTCCATGTCTCTTTTCATGTAGCCCAGGGAGGTACGTCTCAAGTCATTCACACCAACATGAACAATGACAGAGTCATGTTTGTACTTGTTCTGGAGTGACCTGAATGCTTGTGTTATGTGGCAGATTCTGGCTCCAGACAGGCAGCTAACAGTAACCTTCTCCTTGTCCAGCCTAGTGAGTGGGACATCAGTGTGCCTGACTATAGAGTCACCTATTACTAGTGTGTTGGGTATGTTATTTCGCCTTAAGAGCTGTGATTGTGCGGCACACTGATTTTGTGTTTTATGTGTTGTCTAGTTTGTGACGGGAGGTGAAGATTTTTTGGGTGTCTACTTTGGAGGTCTCTGATACTTTTTCAGGTTTTTATTTAGAGTCTCCAAGTATGATTTTGTGTATTTATGTGTATTTTCTGCCAGTGCTGGTTTAGTAGGTCTGTGTGAGGCTGGAGGTGTGGTGCAAGTGTTAAACTTTCTCCTCATGACTGCCTGTTCCAGTCTTGGGTGGAGAGAGCTTAGCCTCCAATTTAGCTATATAATTGCATCTCTTGCATATGTTAATGTTTTGTGGTAGGAGGAGATGGTTGTCTGTGTACATGAGGCAGTTGTAACATTAGCTCAGTATACCCAGGTTCACCAGCTGACTGGAGAGTATACCTGAAATTGCCCTTTGGTCATGCCTGAATAGTAGTGTGAGCTGCTTAGTCGCTTGGTTGGTGAGGGGTGAATAATGAGCCTTGCCCTGCTGGGCAATCAAGTATCAGGGTATATTAGTGCTTGCTATTAGGTCTGAGCAAGTGCTGGACTGTAGAATGCTTTTTAAATGCTTAGGTTGAGAGTTAGACTACTTTCATGGGAAAAACTGAAGAGGAGACTTGGTGGAGCCGGGAATAATTTAGCTCTAGCTAACCGGCACTGCCCAGACATGCAAAACAGAGCAAACACGGTTTTTACTGCAGGGAAATGAAAGAGATAGAAATTAGCCCAAAATGGCTTATAAACTACTAAATTCTGGGCTGGAACCACTCCTCCAGAGACAGATGGCTGCTCAAAGCTCCCTCCCTCACAGGTGAACAGAGAAACTTCCTTCTATCCAAGTAAGGTATGGGCAACTCAGAAACTTGTAACAGCCCTGAATTCAGCACTAGCCTAAAAACTGGACTATACTAACTTAGAAAGGTGGGAAACAAAGAAACTTTTTTTTTTAAAAGATAAGGCAAAAACAGTAAAAAATACACTTAAAACAGCTTTAAACGACTACAAACAGTAAAAAAATACACTTAAAACAGCTTTAGATGACTACAAGCAATCAGAAAAGGCTTTTAAGCAAATTACCCAATTAACCAGTAACAAAATCTCAAAACTGAGCCATGTTCCTGTAGTCTTCAATCAGACAAGTTCTAACTGCACACTCCTGCCACTGGGGTGCAGGGGAACCTTCTTCAAAAAAGAAGGCTTGGATTAGTGCTCAAGTTATACAAACAAAGCTAGATTCAGCAGGCCTGAATCTAGTTTATGTGACAGCAAACAAGGCACACCAATTTCAGTAAGAAACAGTTAAAATATGCAGGCACTATAAGCCTCTAAGCAGAAATTCCCAGCTCAGAAGGGCAGAGTCCAGCCTCTCCTCCCACAAGAGTGCAGACCACAAACCTTCTTAATGTAAAATGACTGGCTTGAAGCCCAAGTGCTTAAACCAAAAGGCTAAGAATGATAGCTACACTTTAATCAGGTTACTAACAAGCACTAATAAATACCAGTGAATACTTTTAAGAAGGACTGGATTAGTGCTCAAGTTATACAAACAAAGCTAGATTCAGCAGGCCTGGATCTAGTCTATGCTACAGCAAACAAGGCACACCAATTTCAGTAAGAAACAGTTCAAATATGCAGGCACTATAAGCCTTTAACCAGAAATTCCCAGCTCAGAAGGGCAGAGTCCAGAATTAACATTAATTAATTAGCATATCAACATACATTTATATATATATATATATATATATATATATATATATGTGTGTGTATATATATATATATATATATATATATATATATATATATATATATATATATATATATATATATATGTGTGTACATATATATATATATATATATATATATATATATATATATATATATATATACAACCCGCAGTGGTTGTGCTGCAGTAGTGTTGTCGCCTCACAGTAAGACGCTGTCCGGTTCGATTCTCAGCTAGAGCGTCTTCTGCGTGGAGACATGCATGAATGAGCGTACCTTAGTTGAAGGTTGTGCATCAGGGCTGGTAACTCGGCACATAAAAATCAACTACCAATCATTAGCGGACCGGAGTTCCACTGTGGCGACACCCCTAACCGGGAAAAGCAGAAAGATGCAACAACAACAACAACAACAACCACTCATAAAATTCTCTATTTTATTTATTCCGAAGGCTCCTCAGATAGGTGCCAGAGTGTTACTCAATAAAATGAATGTGCATGTTGTTGCTTTAAAACTCCCAACAGTTATATATTCCTTGTTCTACACTTTCTGAATGATCATTCACTGCATGTTAATTCTCTTCTACTTAACCACAGATCTGTAGTTGTTTCTAAATTACCCCATTTTAGTTTCTACTCTCTTTACATCCTATTTTTTTTTCTTCTCTGTGGTATTGCCATAACCATAGCCTTTTTTCTTTATTTATAACTGTTTAAGAAAAATAAAAGAGAATCACTTCAAGCAATCAACATATTCCTTTTGAATATACAAATGTAATGCAATGCTAACTCAGCCCACTCTCTCTTGGCTATCACTTACTTCTCATATTTTTGTCGAAGTGACTTCATAACTCTTTTACTTTTGTTCTATTTCCCAAGTTTTTGGCTGAAATAACATAATTTAAAGTCCACTTCAACAGTTATCATCCATTCATACATCTGTACATGCATACATATTGTAGCATATTAGCTGGTGTAAATTGTAGAATGTGTCTTTAAAATGTTCCATGTGACTGGTTTATAGGAAAATCGCTCAGCACTTTAGCCATATGATGGAATATATTAGCTACTTGATAGCCAGTTACTGCTTGCATAAAAAGTTGCAGCTAACAGCAGAAATTCAATAAGTCATTTCTTTAGATGGTGGCTCAGCATTGGGTATGTAGGAGGTTGCCCTACGAACTAGGAGTCATCTAGTTTGTTAGGCGAAATTAGGCCTTTTCTGGTTTTAACCTGGCAGAGTAACTTTTGATGCAGAGCAGCAGCCTGATTGAGGCCTACAGCAGTGGACTATTTGCATACAGCCTGCTTGTTAAAAGGGCTCTGAGAGAGAGAGAGACTGAGAATGTGTAGGATAAAATTGGTAGAAACAGTTTTAAGGTCTGCAAACATGTTTTGTTGGCACTGTCAGCAATAATGTAAACATTGTCAGTAGTATTAATGACCCAGTATGAGCAAGTTTCATTTCTCTCTGGAGTAATAAACCTGTATTTTTACACAATTATGCTTCTGGTGTATTTTCAGACATATACTTGTAATATATGTTTTGGCAGCTTGGCCAAGGACCTACTAATTTAACATTCCTCATTTACTTTTCCTCCAGATGCCTTTGCACACAAGTGCCTAAGCTAGTTGGGCTAATAGTTGTCTGTGAAGCTACTCCCATTTCCTTCTGGAAAAGCTTTTGTTTCCCTGAAGCACTTTTCTGCTGAATCTTGCATGCTTATTAGACTATTAAGACTTTTGCTTCTACTGCTGCTCCTGGCATATTTGCTCATAATCCCAAGCATGGAGAAACTGCAAAATGCACTTGTGCTGCCTTAATGTGAAGAATGACCAAAACCTGGTACAACTGCCACAGATGTTGTTTAGACTAGCTGATATAATTGCTGCAACCAGAAATGTGCCTCCCATAAAGATAATGAGCAAAGCTGATGTCTTAGAATACATACATACAAACATTTCAAGCACAGGCAATAATGTCATTCTAGCCTCCCAATATACCAAAACAGTTGTTACCATAGTAAGTGTCCAGGCTGTTATTAAAAAATATCTAAACTAGTGCTTGCTCTAATGTAATTTGTTAGTTCATTCCATGCATCGACTGTCTCAGAGAACCATTTAGTACATGTTTCAGTGCTATGAAATCTTCTGCATAGACTATCTCATGATTGTCTACTACATTTTGATAACCCGAAACATTGCCAGAAGTAGTCTCTCAATGCCACATATATTTGAATGTCATCTCTTAAGTATCTATATGAGATACTGTACATGTTCATATATTTTAGTCTTTCATAATAACTTAAATTTTCACACCTATGGATGGCCTTGGTATATTTCCTCCTGTACTTTTTCCAGTTTACTCATATTTGTTTTCTTATAAGGTTTCCAGATTGCTATGCCATACTCAAGTTTAGGTCTAATATAAATAATAAACAATGACTTCATCATTTCTGATTTCCTAGACTTTATAAATCCTTTTATACAACCTATAGTTTTGTAACTATCATTAATCAATTTGTTGATATTAGAAAAACTCAAAACTGATCTACCTATAAACCCAGGTCCTTAAATGTTTGCCTATTTTTTATTTATCGTTCAGCGTATGCCTCCCAAATCTTATATGCTTAGTTTTTGATGTATTTATCAACATATTATTCTCCTGTGCCCAAATGGTCAATTTAGTCAAGTAGTTTTGCAGACATGCCCTGTCTGTATCACTTGTAAACAGTTTACCCATTTTCAAGTAATCCGCATACAAACTGTAGAACACCTCAGATGAAAAAGATAGATCTGAAAGATACAATTTAAACATGTGTGGGCCTAGGATAGATGCCTGTGGAACACTCTGACTGTAATCTCAAACTTCACTCTTCAGTTGCTTTATGGTACTTGCCATGTCCTATTTCTAAGCCATGCAGCTACTGTCTTATCAAGGGTCCATCAATACCTAGTTGTTATAATTTATTGTTTAGTGTTTTATCTATGACCCTATCAAATGCTTAAGTTAAATATATATAAATTACATCACAGCACAATTTTTCATTCATAGCTGTTATTATATTGTTAAAGAACATCATGTTACAGGTGGCAATTTATCTATTTTAAAGATATGCATCCTGATATATGGTTTCAAGTTCTGACAGTAATGTATCCAAAATAAAATCCTCCATTATTTCCATAACATGAAAGCAAAGTTATCAGTCTGTATGACTCTGAGTTTGTCCTACTTCCCTTTCCTGAAAGACAGGTTTAACAATATGCTTCCAATTATGGGGAATCTCTTCATATTTATGCAACCTAGTTAATAACAGATACAATGGTACTGTGAGTTCATGCTGAAATGTTCTTTGGTCATTATTACTAATTCCATCTCCCCCCTGGGTTTTTTGGATCCAATTTACGTAGTTCTTATTCAGTATAATCCAATTCAATTTCAATATCTAAGGTTACCTGGATGTGACTAGGGCAATTCATCACCCACTTTTTGGAACCAAACTGGTTTGCATAAGATTCTGTTAATATATCTGTAATCTGTAATCTGTAAACTTTTGTATCTGAGACTAAATTTGAGAATCTACACACAGTTTATCAATTTGTATGGCTTTATTCCTACCACATCTTATATATCTATAAAATGGTTTCCTAGTCTGCTGAATCTTTATATACATTTTTTTCATTTTTTTTTCTTCATCTTGTCTCACACTATGTGTAATTTGTCCAGCTTGTTTATTTCAATTTTCAAGGTTGCAGACCAACCTTTCAATGTCTTGTATTTTTTGTCTTTCACCTTAATCAAATATCTTGTTCTTATAGCAATATAGCCTTCTGACATTGTGCACCTAGATCCTGATGTTAAACATTTTTTTTTACTTTTTACATTCAATTTCCCCTTCAAAACATTAAACATTCCTTCTTCAGTTTTTCCTTTGAGTGCATCACTCCAATTAGTTTTACATAGTGACCGCTTTGCTTCCATATAAACTGTTATTAATCTTCAATGCATTGGTTTAGATTTCAGTTTGGCAGAATTATCTAGTAAGAAATTAACCTTTATAACCCCTTGATCACTGTACATAAATGGTGGTAAAACTTGACAAGAAGTGACAGTAATTTCTTTAGGAACACAATGTCCAGTATGCTGCTTTCCCTGGTAGGCTTTTTTTTACAATCCAAAACAACTGTTTTTTTTTCCAGAACAAATGATGATTTCCTTACTAATGTTGTTGAGTCAGTATTAGTCCAGTCTGTTCCTGGTAAATTTAAGTCCTCAGCCACTATTATTCTTCCATTCTGTGGTTCATGCAAGAAAAGTATGAATTGTCATCAGTACTTGAATTTGGCAGTTTATACAATCCTGCAGTTGTTATATGTTCCAGGGTTGTCTTTATTGTCACAGTTACACAATTTATAGTATTGGTATTATCACTAAACATGTAATAATCACAGGCCTTATAACAATCTTTAATGCATGTCTTAACACCTCCACCTGATTTTTTTGTTAGAGTGTCTGTTACAGTAAAGACATTTATACCCTGACAGAACTGGTTTCCTGTGATTGTTCTTTAATCATATTGCACAAAAAGTAACATTATCAATCTTATGGGAATGTAGCAGCCCCCCCACCAAAAAAAAACAAAAAAAAATGTTATTATTACTGCTCCTAGCATTAATAACAATTAGAGATTTGTCCAATGTTGGTATTTTCAACCTGGCAAAAATATTGCAAAATATCTGCTGCAAAAATTCTCTTCCTGGATCTTGATAAGTGCATACCATCTTGTCTAAACTCTTGTGCCCAAAAATTAGGCTCAGATGCTAAAGACATTTCCATCTTTTTTTTAAATGTGACATTTTATTTTCATCTAGGAATTTGCCCAAAATTATTGACTTGTAAAAAATATGTCCTAACATTTGTACACGCAATGCCATCTAATCCTTGTGGATAAGATCATTTGTACCCACATGAATGAAAGCAGATCCTTACTTCCTTACATTAAGGCATTCTAAGGCCTTTCTCGCATCCTCTCTTTTGGCTCCTGGCTAGCATAACACTATTCAATGTTAATTATCTTCTCTGAAAATGTAAGTTTAATTTCCTGTAATAACTGTATCTCCAATTCCAAAAATATATTTTCTGACCAGCTCTGAAGAATCTTCAACTTCTAATTCAATAATATCTGCTCTATCAATTGGTACAAAAGAATGATCTTCATCATCATTAGTCTTGCTAATCCCATTGTTTTCATTGTGTATTACATTTCCAAGCATACGATTCTCAAACAGCTGGTTTTATAATCCACAGCTTGAGCCATATTGCCAACTTCAGCCTTTCTCCTTTTTTTTCTTACAGTAATATTCTTCAGTCCTTACACGTTCAGTTTTGATTACCTCCTTTCACCTGCCCCTTGCCTCTTTTTTCCACCTTCTCTTTTGGAAACATGATTCCCTTTTGTGTAAACTAAAGGTTTTCTGGTAGAAAAATGTTATCATTCCCTGTAATCTGTGTTTTACATAAAAATCAGTTTCCTGTTTAGTATGTATTCTCTTTGCTTTATAGACCTTAATTAATTACTCTTTCTTCCTTGAATCTTCAGGTTGCTGAATACTTGTATCCAGAATTCCAAAGTTGTCAGTGGTTGTCAGTGGTATTATCATGTTCAGTAAGGGTTGAGTGATCTTTACTGACAACAGATACTTCCTTTCCTATCTGCTCTTTCCCCTAACATTATCTCATTAGTCCAGTCGTTAATATATGTAACAACACTTCTCCAAAATGTGCCAATTGCACAAGTGAAATTGTCATCAGTAAGTCGAGATTTACAACCAATAATGGTAAGCAAATCATCTACCTTTTGACATGAGAAACAGAGAACACCATTGTTATTAAGTGTTACCTTTAAATATACATAGCATTTAGTACACTGAAAAAGATACTTGTGCCATTTCATTAATGGCATACTCCGTTAAGGAATTCATTTACAGCTGCAAATGAATAAGAAAATTCTAAAAGCAAAGGATAATCAAAATCAGTTACTCCAGAATTCATAGACATTTTAAACCAACTTCTAAGAGGAAAATCACACAAACAATATACAACTACATATTAAATTAAGTAGACTAAATTAATTTCTCAGTTGTCAAAATCACACAAATACTGGAATTCCTTTCTCACTAATGCTCACAGTCATACCTCTTTTTAAGAGTAAAGACTAATAAATTACAAATCAGCACTCTGGTAAATCTTGTCTTCAAGCTATCTCTTTCTTCCTACAAACAGTGAAAAACAGTGTTAAAAATAAAAATAAAATATAAGTCAAAATAGATTTTTACTTACCAGGCAACTGTTTTATCAACTCCAAACCAAGACAAGATTTTTAGATAAGCTCTGGATTGTCCTCTCTGCAGTCTGTGTGAATTTATAGCTGACTAGGCCCCCTTAAATGGCTAGTGTCTCCCTATGTAAAACCTATCCCTTTCTAAAAACAAACTGTGAAAATTAGAGGTAAAGCAACAAACTATGAACTGAAGTAAATCTTTTTGTCTACAACATATCCCTTTCTTCCTACAAATGGAAAAAAAAATTACTAATAAATAAAATATAAATCAAATTAAATCTTCTCTTACCAGGCAACTGCACAATCGCAAACCGACACAAGATTGTTTACCTATCTGGTAACTTTCAAATGATACACCACCACAGATCACAAAGGATTACATCTGTGTCATAAGAGCAGCATTAAAATGTGTATGGGCATGGAAAGAACTGATTATACTGATTATGACAAACATAAAAAAATATTTTTTGCTAAGGCAAGGATAACCTGTGATGTGCAAGCCATATCATTTTAACTGTACTTTTGATGCTTACAAACCAGTTTGATCCAACCTGAAAGACAAAAGCATATTGTAATGCTATGGTTAGAGTCTGGTAGCAGTTGCAATGTAAAAAGTTTAGAAGTTGTAGTTTTTGACAAATATAAAAAAAAATTAAGAGCTTTACCTTGCAATGTATGAAAATTAGTATTGCAGAGTGATCCCAGGACAGGGGCAAGTTGGTAATTTTGGTAGAACACTTACTAGTTAGCAGCACAATGTTTAAAACTAAATTGCCTGCTTTTAAGTCCAAAACTGCAATAAAGAAGGTGTTATTCTCTGTGAAACAAATATTAGCAAACGATAGATTAAATTGTTTCAAAGGGATCATATTGCTAAATTCTGCTTCATTGGTACTGAAGACAGGATTAGTAGTAGAACTGTGAGAACTGATATCTATATCTATATATATATATATATATATATATATATATATATGCTGCAAATGAAGTTGTTGACTGTGGTAACACTACAACTAGAATAAATGAGTCAGCATTATGTCATTGTGTTGCAACCAAACTCATGAAATGCACAGTGTTTTTGGGAGGACAAGACATTCAAGCTTTTCCAAGAGTCTAGCTGCATAATTACCCTTGTCAAGGAATCCTGATATGCAAGCTTAAAACTAATAAAGAAAAAGAGGGGGTGACATGCATTTATGGAGATAGGAAGTTTTCCTCACACATAGCCCTACTATAGCCCCCTCCCATTCTCCACACTATCTCCCCCTCACTTCCTATCAATGTCTATACATTGTCCTTCTTTTGAACAACAATTATCTTTTTGTTTTTACTCTCATATGTAGTACATTTTAGTCCACTACTATCAGTGCAACCCTTAATTAATGTTCATAATTTTTCTTTTGTTTTTCTCTTTATAATTAATTTCATATTTGCAGTGTTGTTTTTAATAGTTTTTGTCCTGTATGTTTATCTTTGCTTATGTTTGCTGGGGCTCTTTCCCCTTGGGTCTCCACGGAAAATGGGTTGCTTGCTATCAATGCAATGTAAATAGTTAATAACCTTGGGCCAGATTCAGGAAGGCTTACACGGAGTTTAAGAGTAGTGTAAGCCTCCGTGTAAGCCTCCTGATTCAGCAACAGCCCAAATCTCCGTGTAAGAGACAGCTAACACGTCTCTTACACGAGTGGGTGGAAATGCTCAATACCTCATTTGCAGCTCCAAGATATGCAAATGAGGTATGTGAGCGATCCACGAAGCCCAAACCAGTCCGTGTAACGGACGTGTTAGCTGCAGAAATGTACTCAGCTGACAACTGAGCACAAATCTGCAAAATTAAAACGGAGCTATGTCAGCTCCAAATAAAGGGTGCATTTGTTATATTAAGCATGCCAATGGCCAAATATGTGGCCATTGGCATGAAAATGTTGCAAAAAAGTTATATAACTTTTTTTTTCACGGATTTATGTGTTTAACTGTAGCGCACACCAGCAAACGGGTGCGCTACCTAAAACTGAAAACCGAAGCTTATAAGCCCACAATTGTGGGATTTATGTATTACATGAAATGTCAATGGAGGGACTTGCAGAGCAAAAACAATATGGCCTCCGTTTAGTGGTTGTCAAGGGGAAGCTCCGTGTAAGATATGTAACTAAGCATTACTAGGCAATCCTATGTAAATGAGGCTTACAATACTGAATCACACTGCCACATAAGTAATGAGCACTTTCTGAGTCGTGTAAGAGTTAGAGAAGGGGGAGGAACAGAGTAAGAGGTAGGTGACATCATGGGGGGGAAGGATAGAAAGAAATGTACCAGATTGGAGGGCAATGTAAGGTAAGAGATGACAGACAGACATCAGGGAGGGAGGTGTGTCCCAACAGAACACTGGGAATGTCAAGAAATTGAGGGCATACGCTATCCCTACACTCTAAGTTTCTTGATATACGTGCATGCGCGCGTGTGAGGCAGGTTCTACTTGTGGGAGCGTGTTGCAAACTGTTTACAACGGTTTGCGCGGGCGTGCACGTGTGTAAGACGGTGTGCGCGCGTTTTAGCATGAATCAGCCTAGCTAACACCGTGTAAGGATGTGTGCGCGTGTAACACCGTGTAGGGATGTGTACACGCGTTTAAGTTACTGTGAGCGTGTTTAAGCCGGTGTGCACATTGCTCCCCCTCAGGAAACAGAGAGGAAATAGGAAACAACCAAAATACAGGGAAACTGCCAGAAGATACTACTAAAGTTAATTGGTGGAAACAATTAGAAGCAGGCAATTACACAGGCAGACTAGAAGCCCAACCCAGCACTTAAAACACAACAAAGAGCAGTGCAGGCTGTTTCTCACAAGAGATACTGCCAGAAACTAAGCTATCAGAGTTGAAACCTGAAAAAGCTGAACTCAGAGCAGAAATGCTAGGGGCCGCCCTAGCTGTTTTAAACAGACATAGGCGAATTGCCGAGGGTGGTGATAATGCAGATGCTGACAGACAACCCAGAGTGAGGAGAAGGAGAAGAGTATACAGGCCTAGGGTCACCTACCATGGGTTACATGAGCTGGAGATAGTAGAGCGCTATAGAGTGGACAGAGAGCTCCTGCAGCAGATTGTTGAGCTGTGCAGGCCACGCCTCACACACAGAACCAACAGAGGGAACCCATCCCAGTGGAAACCAAGGTATGTGCTGGCCTAAGAATACTAGCAACAGGTACCTTTCAGAGACCAACTGGCGATATGATGGGGATATCACAGGCATCAGCCTCCAGGGTACTGCACCAGTTCCTGGATGCCATGTCACCACATGTCAGTGATCATATATATGTCCCTAGTGACCGTGAGGTTGTGTCCAGCAATATCTGTCTCTTCCAGCAAATAGCAGGATACCCTGAGGTGCTGGGTGCAATAGACTGCACGCACATACGCATCAAGGCACCAGCCGGTGAGCGGGGTAGAGTCTACATTAACCGCAAGGGATACCCCTCCATCAACTGCCAGGTCGTGTGTGATGCCCAGGGCATAATAATGAATGTGTGTGCTGGCTGCCCTGGTAGCTACCACGATTCCCACATCTGGCATCTGGCGAGCTGTACCAATCATTTGCCAATGGGGGCTTCCCACACGGCCACCTAGTGCGAGATGCTGGTTATGCACTTGAGCCGTGGCTGATGACACCCATCAGAAATGCACACACACCCGAACAGGAACGCCATAATGAGGCACACGCACAAACACGTAATATCATAGAGCGTGTGTTTGGGCTGCTCAAGTCACGGTTCCGGTGTCTGGACACGTCTGGTGGAGCTTTGCAGTACACACCAACTACATGTACCCAAATGATCATGATATGTGCTATGCTACATAATATGATCCTGCGGAAACAGCTGCAGCAGGACCAGCACAGGGCTGGGCCAAACATCCCCCCACCATTGCCAAGGCCACCACAGGCAGGGGTGACTTGGAGGAGGAACAACCTGACCTTGTCCCAGTAGGCAGAAGGAGGCGTGCCCAGTATGCCCTGGCCTTGGCAAAGAGGCAACACATAGCACATATGCTTGGTCAGTAGGAACACTGGGACCGATACCCACTCTGACTCACTCATACAGTAACAGGGATGCCTAACATGACACAACCTGCTTCCAAATGTACAGGGAGTGTAGTATGTGCATCCGACAGAGGCAGCCCTGCAGCACCACCCGAGGCATGAATGCCATGTGTTAAGTAATGTAATACCATGTATCATATGCACACCTGAGGACCATGACTAACATCCACCCTCACCAATCATAAACCACAAAACACAAACCCACCTCATAGCTATCACAAGGGATAGGAACCTAGATGTAATGCTACCCAATGGCAAAGGTATAAACAGCAAGATGTGTGCAGTGTAAATGCACACAGTATAGGGAATGCACATATCAGTGCTGTAATAGAAAACAGGGTCAAAGCGCACATCAGCACCCTGACACTACCAGGGTCACACCTCATACAGTGATGTACATGTGCAAAAACATGGAACAAGATACAAAATGAGGGTGACTACCAATAAATGGCATGGATAACCACACACCCTGTTGTTACCACAACAAGAAGCAACATGCATTAGCCATGGTCAAACACCAATGGCTAAAACTGACTACTACTATATAGCTTGCTGCAGACCACTGTCCTAATAGCAGCAACTGCCCCAGGCCTATGTTCACAGGTTCACAGGTTCATACTAGGCTATCTGCCCTAGGGCATTTATAAGCCTAGACCAGAGTTCCGTGGAGTCTGCCGCACCTTCACTCTGACGGATAATTTGCCCATTATATTGCTGTGCCTCTGACAAGCAGTGATACTGAGGTTATCCCTGGGGCATACCTGCAATCTCCCATCCATTGATTAAGATCTCACTTGAACAAAGCCAGTGAGGTACTCAGCCTCACATGTACCAGGATGTTGTTCCACAGCATAGGGACTCTCTGGTTGAAGAATCTGTCCCTCCAGCACATCCTATTAATATCTGTGTTGAGGTTTAAATCTCCTGCCACTGTAGTTCTGATGGATGTAGAGGTCTTGAGGTGAAGCGTGTACATTAACTCAGGTTTGGACATGGCCTTGGATGTCAGGCACAGGTCACCTCTGAGCAGACGGTAAGTCAAGGAATCAAGCTGGAATTCCTCCAGTCGGGCAGCATAAGAAATATGTTTGAGACCCTTTCTCCTCCTGTCGAGGAATTTGTGGGCCCATCCAATTGCCATAGATGTCGGGTCATATACATGCTGAATGGGGCATTGCACTCAATCAATGGTCCGATGAGTGAAGAGTACAGGGAACAATGACCTCCCTGGATCTAGATGTGAATCCCTGCATGATGAGGTGGGCAATGTAGAAGTTCTACCTAACTACCCTCGCAACGTGAGTGTCAAACAAAGGTTACTCTCAACCTGGGTGCCCAGGTCCCTGATAACCTCCTGTGTGCTTAGAGGATTGCCACCTACATGGGAACTAGTGGTAACCTTGTTCTTCCCAAAGTGTATGGCTATGCATTGTTTAGTGTGTAATGTAAGGCCATGGCTCTGGCACCAGTTATCCATGACTATGACACCCTTCTGAAGGATGTCTGTGTCAGATGGGTGTCCAACTATGGTTCCCAGTCTGCAGTCATCTTCAAACTTTGTCAGCCATAATCCTGCTGTGTTTGCTTGTACTTCTGAAAAGTAGATGCTGAGCAATAGTGGGCCCAGGACTGAGCCCTGTGGGACACCACTTGTGACAGTTGTGGAGTGTGACATGGCACCAGCAAGTCTGAACCTGTCTGTTCTGTCACGTAGCCGGTTTGCAACCCATCCTGTGATGTATGGGTTCACATTTAAGCTGGTGATGTTTTCAATGATACCCAAGTGGGGTATTGTGTTGAAAGCCTTTGCCAGGTCAAGGTAGGCTGTGTGGAGTGCCTTGCCCTTGTCAATGGCCTTGGTGTCTGTTATGAAACAGTCAACCAAGTTTAAAAGGCATGATCTGCCCTCAACAAAGCCTAACTGGGTTGGATCTAATGTCTGCAAGTCCCCTATGTCCTCATCTATGACTTCCATTATGATATTCTCCATAGCTTAGCAGACCCTGCTTGTCAAGCTGATGGGATGGTAGTTTCGTGGTCGGTGGAGGCACCCCCATGTGAAGTGGGTCCACCATTGACATATGCCACTCCTTGGGAACATATCCTGAGTTGAGGCTAAGATCATACAGCTGCCCTGACTGCGGGTTTAATTCTTGAGTGAGTTCATGGAGCACAAAACCAGGGACACCATCTGGTCCCATGGATGCTGCGTCCTTTCCCTTGGATAGAGCAGTTCCCACCTGAGCATTTGAGATGTTTGGGGGGCTACAATCCTCTTTCATACATATCTCTCCAGTTGTGGTGGAGGGGTGGGTGGAGAAATCTGCACTGAACCTGTCAGCCAGTATGTTGGCAATGTCTGTAGGTTCAGTGATATTTACAGCATTCTGAGCCTATTCTGAGCATATCTGGGAGTTTCCTCCCAGGTGTGTAACGATCTATAAAAGGCCTCATTGTTGTCCCGTGAGCCCTTAGTGGGTTTACTCCCAATATTCGCCTTGGATGATTTCATGGGGAACTCAGTGTTTCACCTATATTGAGCAGGGGTGTCTACCCTTCCACGGATATCGCTCTATCTTGTAGTACCTCCTTCCTTGTGTTGTAGTGCTTGTTTATGGCTGAGGTCCACCACACTGGACGCTTGCCTCTGGTACAACGAGTCTGTGTTTTGTTTGGGATTGCCTCATCCATGCAGTCTTGAAGGTGCTGGTAGAAGGCAGTTGTAAGTGATACAGTGGCTTGGGTAATGGTGTCTGCTGGCTTGGGGCTTTGAAAGAGACCACAACAGTCATTAGAAGTGTGTAGTCGGCTTCTGAGAGGTTCTGCACTGTGGTCTTTTCTATCTGGGGTGGAGGTGGGATGTGGACTTCCACTGAGAGTAGGTCATGATCTGATCTCACCAATGATGGGTATACCTCTGGTGTTGAACATTGTGAGCCCATGTTTGTGATGATGAGATCTACTATGTTGTCTCCTCTTGTGGGGATGGTGACTAGTTCTTCCATGGCATGTGAGTGTATGAACTCTAGGAACCTGTGGGCTAGAGTGTTGTGGCTGTAGTACTGATCCCAGTCTATATTTGGATAGTTGGGATCACCCAGTGTGATGGTGTTTGCAGGTACATGTATCCCGCCACTGTTTTCATGAAAGCTCTGTGAGGTACCTGAGTTTCAGAGGATGGCCTGTAACATGCTACAAACTTCAGAGCAGTCTTGCCTATGGTTAATTGCACCGGATGGTGTACAATGCATCGTGTGTTGCCACCAACCATGAGGTGAGGGTGTCCTTGATGAATATTGCTATTGCCACCCCTCATAGTGGTAATATGTGTACTGCATAGATACGAAATATTGTGCCTCTGACTTAGTAGTGACACATTATGACCACCTTACATAATTGAATAATGTGACTATGCCTCTGTCCAGTCTGTGCCCCTGTCCACATGCAGCTGTCCAGATGTCTCTTGAAGAGAGTCAGTGAGGTACTCTGTCTAACATGAACTGGGATACTCTGCTAGAGTTTGAGATGCCTCTGAGTTATGACTCTGTCCCTTCAGCATGTCCTATACATGTATGTGCTGAGGTTCAAATCTTTAGCTCCCATGTTTCTGGTGGATGTGGATTGCTTGCAGTGGAGCATGTTTACCAAATCCTGATCGGACATGGTCTTGTATGTCAGGCATAGGTCACCTGCATTATGTGGTATGACACTGAAAAAAGCTTGTTTTAGTTATTCTGGAAGTATATGACATGTGTTGTAGATCCCTGATCGTCATGGTAAGGTACTTGTGGGGTCTCTCCAGCTGCTGCAAGTGCTGGTTGAGGTACATACCAAATGGGGCGTTGTATTCAAGCATGGGCCTGATAAGGGAGAAGTATAGTGGTACAATGACCTCCTATGGTCTGGATGGAATACCCTCCATGATAAGGTGGCCAAGATAGAAAGTATGTCAAACAACTTTGGCAACATGGGTGTCAAATGAGATGTCACTATCTACATGTGTCCCCAGCTGTCTGATTTGTTTCCTGTACTCATTGGGTTGCTGTCTATGTACAGATCTGTGGGTACTGTGTTCCTCCCAAAGGGGATGGCTACACATCAGTCGCAGTCAGTTTTAGGCCATGAGTCCATCACCAGCTATCTGTCAGTGTGACGGCAGTCTGTAGGATGTGTGTGCTGGCTGATGTATTCACTATGGTGCCCAGGTTGCAGTCATCTGTAAACTTTGTCGGCCACAACCCTCCTATGTTTGCTTTCACATCTGAAAAGTAAATACCAAATAAGAGAGGTCCCAGGACACAACCTTGTGGGACACCACTTGTGACTGGCTTGGAACCTGACAAGGCACCTGCAATGTTGACATTATGGGTTCTGTTTCTGAGCCATTTTGCAACCTATGCTGTGACATATGGTGTTATATTTCAGCTGTTGAGCTTGTCTATGATGCCTGAGTGGGGTATTGTGTCAAAGGCCTTAGCCAAGCGCAGGTAGGTTGTGTGGACTGTGTAGCCCTCATCAACGGCTCTACTGACAGTTTCAAAGTAGTCAACTTGGTGCAAAACGCAGGATCTGCACTGTACAAAGCTGAATTGGGTGTGATCAAGGGTCTGTAGGACACCAATGTCTCTGTGTGGAAGCTCCATAATGACCCTTCACAAAGCTTTGCAGACAAGGCTGTTTAAGCTTGTGTGGTGGTAGCTGCCAGGGTCTGTGGAGGCATCTCCTTTGTGGAGTGGGACCACTGTTGCCGTCGCCAGTGTTCAGGTACAGATCCTGTAGCAAGGCTAAGGTTAAATAGGATCTGCATATACAGGTTTATCTCCATCTGTAGTTCACATAGCATGCAACTGGGGATACCATCAGGTCCCATTGATGCTGTGTACTGCCGTCTTGCTGACTGCGGCTCTCACATGGACATCCAGGATGACAGTGAGGTTACATACAGCTGTGATAACTATCATGTCTTGGGGGTGAGGGAGGGGTACATTGCACTGAACTGGTCTGCCAGGGTGTCAGTAATATCTGTCAGGTCCCTGGGATATAAGTTGTTGTGTACCAAATCTGAGCATATATGAGGGTTCCCACCCAGGCGTCAGACATAACTGAAGAAAGCAGTGTGGTTACCTTCATCGTCTGTGGTGATTTATGTCCCCAAGTTGAACTTGGGTGTCTTTATGTGAGAATGTAGCTTTCTACTACTGCTGATCACAGCTGCCTTACATTCTGGAGATGTAGCTCTGTCTTGCATTAGTATCTTTCATCTGTTATACAGTTTGTTTATGGCTGGGGTCCACCAGACAGGCCACTTTCCCTTGGTGGTGAAGGTGTCATTCTCATTTGTGATTGCATGGTCCATGCTTACTCGGAGATGTCCGTAGAAAGTGTCTGTGCAGGAGTCACCATTGTGTGTTGTGGTTTCCACTGGCCCAGTGGGCTTAATGGATACCATCTCAGTCCGAAGAAGTGTGAAGTCAGCTTCTGAGCTGTTTGTCACTATACCCCTGGTATCATACTAGCACTGACACAGGTGTAAACAATTCCCCAGAATCCATCAAACAAAATGGACATGCAGGCTTACAGATGCCCTAGGGGGTAGCCTAGTATGAACCCATTATGATACAGATTGTACAGGACACTACAGATAACCCCAAGGCTGTTGCAAATGATGGTAGTAAGCATGTTGTTGATTCCTGGATATGCTCCGGATCACACCGATATTACAAACAACATACCAGACACACACAGGTATGGCCAACATACATCCTGACATGTGCAGTGCAAACCCCCATAATGCCAAATACCTTCCCCAGCAGACTGCCGCCTCCTGACATTATGTCACCCTTACCACAGGGTGCACTCCAAAGAGCAGTGTACAACAACAGTGGGTGTTCTCAACAAAGGTGTCTCCTGAATGGATAGGAAAAACAACCACCACAGAATCATGAGAGGTTTGGTCTGCACAGCTATGGAAAGGACCAGCATGTACCACAGACATAATGATATTGTGGATCTATTGACACCCGACCCTACCCAGTGTGGGTTTACAAAGTGCAGACCCCACCCCTAAACATGTGTGACTCAGTTGAAACAGTACTTGAAGTCAGTGATGAGGGCAATGTGGTCCACACAGTGTAGCCGGACCTTGCAAAGCCTTCTGTACAATACCCTATGTGTTCCGTATAGATTTGCTCACCAGCTGATATATACACCCCAATGTCATGGGAGGGGTTGCAAACCAGACCAACGACAGAACTGACATGGTCAGACATGCAGCAGCCATGTCAGACTACAAACCACATATAACAGGCATCCCACAAAGCTTGGTCCTGGGACCTTCACCATCTGGTATATATGCCCCATAGGTACAGGCCAACAAGTAAGGACTGTGCTGGAACATGTTTGTAGAGGACAACAAGCCGCCTGACATATCTGATACACCAGCTGACACAAGCATCCCATAAAAGGGCCACATAGAAACAGACAGCTGGTGCCATAGCCATGTCAGCATGTTAAATGGTGAAAACAGTATAGTCAGCCTCTGTGGATAATCCAGTAAGTGACCACCAATTCCCACATAGGTGTCGACCCATGACATTCCTAACATGTAATGCCAGAATGGGGACACAAGGTGATAGATATCCTGCATTGGACAAAAATGTGGCTGTAGGGTTAACAGCAACAATCCATATACCAACCTAATCATGAGGGTTATGACATCTAGCTAAGGGAGGTCATTGTGGTTTTGCAGTTATCTTTCAGCAGCATTACAAATGACCACAACAGCGCCTGTGTGGTGTACCTCAGCAGATAGATTCAGCAACTGTAAAGTCCACAACAGTACCTCACCAGGAGTATCAAAGAGCTGGAACACATGTAATGTGTCGCCTGATTAAACAGAATGCAGTTACACACACTGCCATGCTGGCCACCCAGACACAAGCTGTGCCTGATGTAGAAAGCCATGTCCAAGCTGTCAGCAATGCACATGCCGTACCTTGTACAATGTGAATGGCAGGCAGATATGCACATGAGGGACCTGAACCCCAGCACTGACATACATAGGACAAGCTGTACTGCATTATCCATAACACAGAAGCCACCACCACGCATGAGTAAACTACCAGTACAGGTTATCCATAGAGTCACTCATTTATTCTACTCAACAGGGATCCTAACGAGTGGATGGGAGATGGTAGGTATACCCTGGGTATCAATGTTGTGTCACAGGTAGACAGAGGCACAGTATACAAAACAAGACATATGTCATGCCAAACTGCACTTATGATGTGTTGATGGACAAACACACTATCCAATAACCATTAGAAATGGCCTTGGGCACATCGGTAGTGTTTGCCAATGTACACCCATGTTGTGGAATACACTACTGCAGTTGGTTGAGGCCGTTGTAAGTAGTTCACATCTGAACATAATGCAACATGGTCAGATAGGTTCATAGGTTCATACTAGGCTATCTGCCCCAAGGCAGTTCTAAGCCTAGTCCAGAGTCTGGTTGCGTTCGCCACCCCTTATATGGAAACAGTACTGTGCCCATTAGTTTGACGTGCCTGTCTCCAGCAGTGACACAGTGACGATCCCAGGGTAAACCTATGATTTCCCATCCACAGGTCAGGATACCTCTTGAACAGAGCCAGCAAGGTGCTGTGACTCACATGGACCGTGATTGTATTCCACAGCATAGGGAGTCTCCGAGTGATAAATCCACCCCAACATGTCCAATGTACATCCCTGCTACGGTGTAAGTCACTTGCACTATTGGTTCAGGTGGATCTGAAGATTTTGAGGTGGAGCATGTCCATTAATCCCTGGTTGGACATGCTTGCATGTCATGCACATGTCACCTCTAAGCAGACAGTATGTGACTGAATAGAGCTGTAGTGTTTTCAATCTGGCAGCATATGACAGATGTTGGAGACCCTTTATCCTTTTGTTGGGGGACATTCAGGATCTCCCCACTTGCTGCAGATGTCAGGTGAGATACATCCAGATAAGGCAGTGTACCAGATCACCGGTCCGATAAGTGAAGAGTACAGGGGAACAATGACCCACTAGATCTGGATGTGGATCCCTTCCTGATCATGTGGACAATGTAGAAGGTCCTACTAGCCACTTTAGCAATGTGAGTGTCATCAGAACAGTGACTGTCAACCTGGGTCCCCAGGTCCATGATAACCTTACTTGTGCTTAGAGGATTGCCACCTATATGGTAGCTTGGGGTTACCTTGCTTTCCCTGAAGGGTATGACTACACATGTTTTGCAAGTTGACTTCAGGCCATGGCTCTGGCACCAGCTATCAGTGTCCGTGAGCCCCTTCTGAAGGATATCCGTGTCTGATGCACTGTCCACTATGGCACCCAGTGTGCAGTCATCTGCAAACTTTGTCAGCCAAAGTCCTCCCATGTTGGACTGTACTTCTGAGAAGTAGATAACAAACAATAGGGGCCAAGGACTGAGCCCTGTGTGAGACCACATGTGACTGGCATGGTGTCTGACATAGTGCCAGCAACTCTAACCCTGTGGGTCCTGTCTGTAAGACAGTTTGAAACCTGATCTTGTGACATATGGGTGTACATTTCTGTTGGTAGGGTTTCCTACAATACCTGAGTGGGGTTTTGTGTTGAAAGGGTTTTCAAGGGCAAGGTAGGCTCTATGGACTGCCTTTCCCTCATCAATGGCCTTAGTTACTGTTTTGATAATGTCAACCAAGTACAAAAGGCATGACTTGCCCTTGATCAACACAAACTGGGACAGGTACAATGTCTGCATGTCCTCCACATCTTTCTTCATGAGCTCCATTATGATCCTCTCCATAGCTTTGCAGACTACACTTGTTAAGCTTATGGGGCAGTAATTACCAGAGTCCATAGAGGCACTGCCTTTGTGCAGACATGCACAACTGGACCCTAAAGAGGCTGTTGTGCACAGTATGGAAATGTAAATCAGTGATAGGACTAAAGCCCAGGATAATGTCCACCACAGTGAAAGTACTGAACCACTACACTATACAGTACAACAGTGCTAGGTCAGTATGAATGGATGTTAACAATTGTATGCAAAGTATCCCATGCAAAAGCTGCAGGCACAGTATAATCCCTGTTGTGTTCACAGGAAGCATCTGGACAGTAACTACACAACATGTCACAGAACACACAACCTTAAACAGGAGTTATTTGTTGGAGTTCACACTCATCCACAACTGTGATGGGCTGCATAGTTCAACATATGGAAAGCTCACACTGGGCATGCTCACACACTTTGATAAATGAGACATCATTCACACAACATGCCATGGGAAGGCTGAAGTGGGCATGCTCACACACTTAGTTCAAATGTTCCTCTTAACAACTGTGAAAACACACCACAGGATGCACATTCCCCATTCCAAACAATGAAGATGTCAGCACCCTATAAGTAGATCAGTAGAAATGCTACCTCCCAGTAATCCGAATAGCGTGCTCTGCTAATGCGTCTGTCTCTAGTGTCATAACATAGTTAGGTAGGGGTTTGAATCCAGCAAGTGGCATGTGTGTGTGTGAATGGGGGTAAGTGTCTGTATAAGTGTGTATGAGAAGCACATCCCTTTTGGCAACTGTGGAAACACACCACAGGAGCTCATTCCACTTTCTAAACACTGATGATGTCAGCACCCTATAAGTAGATCAACTGAAATGAAATCTCCTAGAAATGTGAATAGCGCGCTCCGCTAATGCGTCCGTCTCTAGTATCATAACATAGTTAGGTAGGGGTTTGAATCCTGCTACGGGAATGTATGTGTGTTAGTATGAGTGGGGTTTGTGTGTGTGCATAACGCTGTGGAAGGAAGGTGCCTTTTGCCAACTGGGAGAACACACTACAGGGTGCACATCCCTCTTCGTAAACACAGATGATGTCAGCACCCTCTCAGTACAGCATTGGAAAAGATTGCTCCTACTAATGCAAATAGCACACTCTGCTAATGTGTCTGCCTTTAGAGTCATAACACATCTAGGTAGGGGTTTGGACCTTGCAAATGGAATGTATGCGTTTTACTGTGGGTGGGGTTGGTGTGTGTGCACAATGGCGGGGTGGGATGTCTCTTTTGCCAAATGGGGCTATGCACTGCAGGGTGCACATTTCCCTTAACAAACAGTGATGTTGACAGCACCCTGTACAAACAGAACAACAACACAGAAGGTGTTGTTACCAATGATGCATGTAAGGTTACACTTCAAGTAATGTCCACAAAACAAAGTAGGATAAACAAATGCTCCTTTTACTCTATCCAAACAACATGGCAACAGACAACTGACACTACTCAGTATAGTGCTACATGCTACTGTAACATGCAGATGTACCAGAATATACCTAGATAGTGTTTTGAAGCCTGAATGTGGCAAGTGTGTGGATGTGTTATGTTACTGTGTGTGCATTTCCGTATGGAAAACATGTTTGAGATATTGGCAATATTGTTGCAGACAGTTTAGGTGCAGATATCCCCCCCCCATTCTCCTACACAAGTGGAATTAGTTATCACAGATGACTGTAACCTCCCTATCCTCTCACATGTCCAGGTGTGGGCCACCCTCAACATTGCAGGACACATAGCATCACTGTTACAGAATGGTATCCCTGGATGTGTGCTACATTCACCCCAGGAGGACATGGCACCACATTACAGACTGATATTACTCCCTGGCCATACTACAGGATGTGTACCTGAAGAGTGCCATACATACACAGTGGTCCCACACCAGTGAGGAGTAACCTCTACTGACCCTGGTATGTACTGCATCATATGCACAACTGGCCTTCTGTTCTAAGCTACGGAAGTGTCACGTATGGGCAACATGTACAGCAATATTACATATGTGTATATTTCAGGACTATGCACACAAAACCTATCTCATGGACAGAGCTATAGATAGTGAACTATGATACATTTGGAGGTGTCACAGTAAACACAGTATTAACCTGCTACTTTGCATTACCTGTGTTTGTGGCAGCTGTTGCTGTGTCAGTGGTGCTTGCTTGCTGCTTGCTGTTTGCTACTCGTGGTTTTGCTGCTGGCTGTCTGTATATTTTCTCTCTCTCTCTCTCTCTCTCTCTCTTTCTCATTAGGTTTGTGCAATGACTGTATTGCATGAGTGGAGTGTGGGTACTGAATGCTTTTGTAGGTATCTGCATAGGTCCATGTGATGGCCCCTGCACCAATTGTAAGGCAGCATTTGCTAATTGCATGCAGCCAGGTGTGTGTTGATTGCATGTCTCACTGTGATTTCAGGACACTGCTATAAAAGGTATGTGAGATAGGCGTAGCCCTTTCAGATTGTAGGGCGTGGACGATGCTGGTATGCTGTTGACAGTGTTCTGTGAGTGTGAAGGTTAGTATGGGAATCCAGTGATTTGGCCATTAAAACTTTGCCTCACATGCTTTGGATGGTACATCTCCTATATTGCCTTTATACTAATTCCTACTATTGACTGTTATATTTATTTTAGCAGAGTGCTTTTGTATGGCTGTCATGGCTTAGTGGTAGGTCATACAGACTAATGTTACCAAGGTCCTGGGTTCGAGACTGGCAGTGGGAATTTTTTTTGTCTCCAGACTTTCAAAATGAGTACAAGACATGTCAATCAAAGTGCCATAAAGGCACTTTTAAGCACTTTAAACCAGGTCTGCACTCGTTAGCATGAATGAAGAAGGATGCGTGCCCAGTATGGCCTGGCCTTGGCAAAGAGGCAACGCATAGCACATATGCTTGGTCAGTAGGAACACTGGGACTGATACCCACTCTGACTCACTCATACAGTAACAGGGATGCTTAACATGACACAACCTGCTTCCAAACGTACAGGGAGTGGAGTATGTGTATCCGACAGAGGTGGCCCTGCAGCACCACCTGAGGCATGAATGCCATGTGTTAAGTAATGTAATATCATGTACAATATGCACACCTGAGGACCCCAACTAACATCCATATCCACTCATATGACCCTGTGGATACAGCTGCACATCATACAGTGATGTACATGTGCAAACACATGGAACAAGATACAAAATGAGGGTGACTAGCAATACATAGCATGGATAACCACGCACCCATGTTTGTACCACAACAAGAAGCAACATGGAATAGCCATGGTCAAACACCAATGGCTAAAACCGACTACTACTATATAGCTTGCTGCAGACCACTGTCCTAATAGCAGGAACTGCCCAAGGCCTATGTTCACAGGTTCATACTAGACTATCTGCCCTAGGGCATTTATAAGCCTAGCCCAGAGTTTTGTGGCTTCTGCCACCCGTGCAAGTTGATGGATAATATGCCCATTATTTTGCTGTGCCTCTGTCAAGCAGTGATACTGAGGTTATCCCTGGGGTATACCTGCAATCTCCCATCCATTGGTCACAATCTCACTTGAACAAAGCCAGTGAGGTGCTCAGCCTCACATGTACCAGGATGTTGTTCCACAGCATATGGACTCTCTGGGTGAGGAATCTGTCCCTTCAGCACATCCTATTAATATCTGTGTTGAGGTTTAGGTCTCCTGCCCTTGTAGTTCTGATGGATGTACAGGTCTTGAGGTGAAGCATGTTCATTAATCCTGGGTTGGACATAGTCTTGTATGTCAGGCACAGGTCACCTCTGAGCAGACAGTAAGCGACTGAATACAGCTGGAATTCCTTCAGTCGGGCAGCATAAGAAATATGTTTGAGACCCTTTCACCTCCTGTCGAGGAATATGTGGGCCCATCCAATCTGAATGGGGCATTGTATGCAATCATTGGTCTGATGAGTGATGAGTACAGGGAACAGTGACCTCCCTTGATCTAGATGTGAATCACTGCATGATGAGGTGGCCAATGTAGAAGGCCTTCCAAACTACCCTGGCAATGTGAGTGTCAAACAAAATGTCACTGTCAATCTGGGTGCCCAGGTCCCTGATAATGTACATTGTGCTTACAGGATTGCCACCTAGATGGGAAGTAGTGGTAACCTTGTTCTTCCTGAAGGGTATGGCTATGCATTGTTTAGTGTGTAATGCAAGGCCATGGCTGTGGCACCAGTTAGCCATCTCTATGAAACCCTTCTGAAGGATGTCTGTGTCAGATGGGTTTCCAACTATGCTTCCCAGTTTGCAGTCATCTTCAAACTTTGTCAGCCATAATCCTCCTGTGCTTGCTCGTACTTCTGAAAAGTAGATACTGAACAAATGTGGTCCCAGGACTGAGCCCTGTGGGACACCACTTGTCACAGCTCTGGAGTGTGAACTGGCACCAGCAACTTTGACCCTGTGTGTTCCGTCACTTAGCCAGTTTGCAACCCATGCTGTGATGTATGGGTTCACAATTAAGCTGGTGATGTTTTCAATGATACCTGAGTGGGGTATTGGTCGAAAGCCTTTGCCAGGTCAAGGTAGGCTGTGTGGACTGCCTTGCCCACGTCAATGGCCTGGGTGGGTGTTTTGAGAAAGTCAACCAAGTTTAAAAGGCATGATCTGCCCTTGACAAAGCCAAACTGGATTGGACCCAATGTCTGCGAGTCCCCTATGTCTTCATTTAGAATTCCCATTATGATCCTCTCCATAGCCTAGCAGAACAGGCTTGTCAAGGGGATGGGATGGTAGTTTCTGGGGTTGGTGGAGGCACCACCTTTGTGAGGTGGGTCCACCATTGATGTATGCCACTCCTTGGGAACATATCCTGAGGTGAGGCTAAGATTAAACAGCTGCCCTAACTGCGGGTGTAATTACTCATTGAGTTCATGGAGCACACAACCGGGGACACCATCAGGTCCCATGGATAAAGTGTTTTCTGCCTTGGATTGAGCAGTTCCCACCCCAGCAGTGGAGATGTTTGGGCGGCTAAAATCCTCTGGTGTGCATACCCCCCCAGTTGGGGGGAGGGGGGGGAGAAATCTGCACTGAACCTGTCAGCCAGTATGTTGCCAATGTCTGTAGGTGCAGTGATATCAACATCATTCTGAACTAAGTCTGAGCATATCTGGGAGTTTCCTCCCAGGTTTCAAACATAGGTAAAAAAGGCCTCATGATTGTCCCTGGAGTCCTGAGTGGGTTTACTCTCTAAACATGCCTCGGATGATTGTATGGGGGGAACCCAGCGTTTTACTCACAATGAGCAGGGGTGTCTTCCCCCATACGGATTACACTCTATCGTGTAGTAGCTCCTTCCTTGTGTTGTACAGCTTGTTTATGGCTAGGGTCCACCAGACTGGATGCTTGCCTGTGGTACAAAGAGTCATTATTATTTTGGATTGCCTGAACCATGCAGTCCTGGAGGTGCTGGTAGAAGGCATTTCTAAGTGATACAGTGGCTTGGGTAATGGTGTCCGCTGGCCTGGGGGCCTTGAAAGAGACCACACCAGTGCTCAGAAATGTGAAGTCGGCATTTGACAAGGTCTTCACCGTTTCCTTTCCCATCTGGGGTGTGGGTGGGATGTGGACTCCCACTGAGAGTAGTCCATGATCTGATCTCACCAATGATGGGTATACATCTGGTGTTGAACAGTGTGACCCCATGTTTGTGATGATGTGTTCTAGTATGTTGCCTCCACTTGAGGGATTGGGACCAGTTGTTCCATGGCATTTCAGTGTATGAACTCTTGGAACCTTTGTGTTAGAGTGTTGTGGCATGATTAGTGATCCCAGTCTATATGTGGATAGTTGGAATCACCCAGTAGGATGGTGTTTGGAGATACATTTATCCCCTTCAGTGTTTGCAGGATAGCTGTGTGAGGTACCTGAGTTTGAGCGGGTGGCATGTAACATGCTACAAACTGCAGAGCAGTCTTGCCTCACGGTCACTGGCACCTGGATGGTCTCCGATGCATAGTGTGTTGCCACCAACCATGAGGTGAGGGTGTCCTTGATGAATATGGACACCCACCATCCTTCTTGTTGTTGTCGGGATGCTGGTGCCGGAATGCATGAGATGAGGTAACACCCGATAGTGCTGGGGTGCTGTCAGAAACTGTGAACCAGGTTTCAGGCACAGCACAGACATCAATGTGCTACATACTGAGAAGGGCATAGAGTGTGTGCAGCTTGAGGTAGAGACCTTGGGCATTGAGCAGCATCAGCCGTAGTGTCTTTCCTTTACTGTGTTCTAGGGTGGTAGGTGTAGAATCCTATTTCCAGTTGTGATTGTATGGTCCATGCTGTCTGACATCTAGCTAAGGGAGGTCATTCTGGTTTTGCAGTTATCTTTCATCACCAGTAGAAATTACCACAACAGCCCCTGTGGGTGTACCTCATGCACACACATCCAGCACCTGTAAAGTCCACAACAGTACCTCACCAGGAGTATGACAGAGCTGGAACACATGTAATGTGTAGTCTGATTAAACAGAGTGCAGCTCCACACACTGCCATGATGTCCACCCAGATGCAAGCTGTGCCTGTCGTAGAAAGCCATGTCCAAGCTGGAATCAATGCACATGCTGCACCTTGTACAATCTGAATGGCAGGTAGCTATGCACATGAGGGAACTGAACCCCAGCACTGACATATATAGGACAGGCTATACTGCATTATCCAAAACACAGAAGCCAGCCCCACACATGAGTAAACTAACACTACAGGTTGTCCATAAAGACACTGGTTGAGTCCCCTCAACAGGAATCCTAATGAGTGGATGGGAGATGGGAGGTTTACCCTGGGTATCAATGTTATGTCACAGGTAGACAGAGGCACAGTATACTAAACAAGACATATGACATGTCAAACTACGCTTACAATGTGTTGATGGACAAACACATTCTCCGACTAGCATTAGGTCAAGATACCTCTTGAACACAGCCAGCAAGGTGCTCTGCCTCAAATGGACCAGGATTGTATTCCACAGCATAGGGAGTCTCCGAGTGATAACTCCATCCCTACAACATGTCCAACATACATCCCTGCTAAGGTGTCAGTCACCTGCACTAGTGGTTCAGGTGGATCTTCTGAGTCTGAGGTGGAGCATGTCCATTAATCTCTGTTTGGACATGGCCTCGCATGTCAGGCACATGTCACCTCTAAGCAGACGGTATGTGAGTGAATAGAGTGTGAGTGTCTTCAATCTGGCAGCATATGACAGCTGTTGTGGTTCCTTGATCCTTTAGGTGGGGGACAGTCAGGGTGTCTCCAATTGCTGCATATGTTGGGTGAGATACAGCCAGAATAGGGCATTTGACTTGATCACCGGTCTGATAACTGAAGAGTACAGGGAACAATGACCCACTAGATCTGGATGTGAATCCCATCCTTATCAGGTGGGCAATGTAGAAGGTCTTCCTAGCCACTTTAGCAATGTGAGTCTGAGAAGAATGGCGACTGTCAACCTGGGTCCCCAGGTCCGTGATAACCTCCTCTGTGCTTAGAGGATTGCCACCAATATGGTAGCTTGGGGTCACCTTGCTTTTCCTGAAGGGTATGTCTACACATGTTGTGCACTATGACTTCAGGCCATGGCCCTGGCACCAGCTATCAGTTACTGTGAGTCCCTTCTGAAGGATATCTGTGTGTGATGCACTGTCCACTATGGTGCCCAGTGTGCACTCATCTGCTAACATTGTCATCCAAAGTCCTCCCATGTTGGCCTGTTCTCATGGGAAGTACATGACAAACAATGGTGGCCAAGGACTGAGCCCTGTGTGACACCACCTGTGACCAGCCTGGAGTCTAACATAGTGCCAGCAACTCTAACCCTGTGGGTCCCGTCCTTAAGCCAGTTTGCAACCCATCTTGTGACATATGGGTTTACATTTCAGTTGTGAGGTCTTTCCACAATACCTGAGTGGGGTATTGTGTTGAAAGTGTTAGCAAGGCCAAGGTAGGTTGTATGGACTGCCTTTCCAACAATGGCCTAAGTGACCAATTTGAAGATGTCAACCCAGTACAAAAGGCATGATCTGCCCCTGACCAAGCCAAAATGGGATGGGTACAATGTCTGCATGTCCCCTATATCTTTGTTTATGAGCTCAATTATGATCCTCTCCATAGATTTGCAGACTACACTTGTTAAGCTTATGGGGCAGCAATTAACAGGGTCTGTAGAGGCACTGCCTTTGTGCAGATGTGCACAACTGGACCTTAACCAGCCTGTTGTGCACACTATGGAAATGTAAATCAGTGATAGGACTGAAGCCCAGGATACTGACCACCACAGTGAAAGTACTGAAACACTACACTAGACAGTGCTACAGTGTTAGGTCAGTATGAACGGATGTTGACAATTGTGTGCAAAGTATCCCATGCAAAACCTGCAGGCACAGTATACTCCCAGTTTTGTTCACACAAAAAGCATTCGGACAGTAACTACACAACATGGCACAGAACACACAACCATAAACTGGAGGTATTTGTTGAAGGTCACACTCATCCACAAATGTGATGGGCTGCAGAGTTCAACATATGTAAAGCCCACACTGGGCATGCTCACACACTTAGATAAATGAGACATCTTTCACACAACATGCCACAGGAAGGCTGAACTGGGCATGCTCACACACTTGGTCCAAATGTTACCCCTAGCAAATGTGAAAACACACCAGAGGATGGTCGTCCCCCTTTCTAGACACTGATCATGTAAGCACCCTATAAGTATATTGGAGAAAAGGATTCTCTCAGTAATCCGAATAGCGCGCCATGCTAATGCGTCCGTCTCTAGTGTCATAACATAGTTAGGTAGGGGTTTGAATCCAGCAGGTGGTAAGTGTGTGTGTAAGTGTGTATGAAAGAAACATCCCTTTTGGCAACTGGGAAAACACACCACAGGATGATCATTCCACTTTCTAGACTCTGATGATGTCAGCACCCTATAAGTATATTGGAGAAAAGGATTCTCTCAGTAATCCGAATAGCGCCGTGCTAATCGTCCATCTCTAGTGTCATAACATAGTTAGGTAGGGGTTTGAATCCAGCAGGTGGCAAGTGTGTGTGAAGGGGGTAAGTGTGTATGAAAGAAACATCCCTTTTGGCAACTGGGAAAACACACCACAGGATGATCATTCCACTTTCTAAACTCTGATGATGTCAGCACCTATAAGTATATCAGGGGAAAGGACTTTCCCCAGTAATGCGAATAGCGAGCTGTGCTAATGCATCCGTCTCTAGTGTCTTAACATAGTTAGGTAGGGGTTTGAATCCGGCAGATGACAAGTGTGTGTGAAGGGGGTAAGTGTGTGGGTATGAAAGAAACATCCCTTTGGCAACTGGGAAAACACACCACAGGATGATCATTCCACTTTCTAAACTCTGATGATGTCAGCACCCTATAAGTATATCAGGGAAAGGACTTCAGTAATACGAATAGCTGTGCTAATCGTCCGTCTCTAGTGTCTTAACATAGTTAGGTAGGGTTTGAATCCGCAGATGACAAGTGTGTGTGAAGGGGTAAGTGTGTGGGTATGAAAGAAACATCCCTTTTGGCAACTGGGAAAACACACCACAGGATGATCATTCCACTTTCTAAACTCTGATGATGTCAGCACCCTATAAGTATATCAGGGGAAAGGACTTTCCCCAGTAATGCGAATAGCGCGCTGTGCTAATGCGTCCGTCTCTAGTGTCTTAACATAGTTAGGTAGGGGTTTGAATCTGGCAGATGACAAGTGTGTGTGAAGGGGGTAAGTGTGGGGTATGAAAAAAACATCCCTTTTGGCAACTGGGAAAACACACCACAGGATGATCATTCCACTTTCTAAACTCTGATGATGTCAGCACCCTATAAGTATATCAGGGGAAAGGACATTCCCCAGTAATGCGAATAGTGCGCTGCGCTAATGCGTCGGTCTCTAGTGTCTTAACATAGTTAGGTAGGGGTTTGAATCCGGCACATGACAAGTGTGTGTTTTAGGGGGGTAAGTGTGTATGATTGATATATCCCTTTTGGCAACTGGGAAAACACACTACAGGATGCACATACCCATTTCTAAACGATATCACAATTATGTATGGCTTTTGATTACAGACATGCCATGTGTGTTGTGCACACACAGAATGCCCATGTATGTGGGTTGTCCCTCACAATAATGCATGACATTGATTACACCGGTTATGGCAATGAACACATGATGTATGTGTGTGCCAAATACACATATGTACCTGTGACTTTCAATAGTTACCATGTGTGATGCCTGCCACATGTGAATACATGGTATTTGCACAGGTAACATTATGACCGTGGTCTTCTGTGCAGATGCTGCATGTGGGATGTGTATATACAGTGTGAGATGTAGATGCTATCAGCCTAGTAGTGAGGGATGCACACCTGGTCTGGGGCATAAGGTCTACATGTTGTTAATATACAGGAGCTGCATGTTTTCACCTGTTGTGGGAGTGGTAAGACAGTATTCCATAGCAATGCAGTGACTGCATGCTAAGAACCATTCAGCTAGGGTGTTGTAGATACACTTATTCATTAGCATTCAGTAATTTGTCGGAATCCCTGGTGAGGGTCTGATGCCAACCAAGGTCAGGGGTCTACCAGCCTGTGTCACTTGCTCAGTGATCCCTTCCATGTTCCCTATCACGTATCCCAGTGAGCGACATCCCACATCAGCTGTGGTGGCATGGACAATGACTGAGTCATATGTGTCCATGCATCTGACTGACTTGTATGTTGTTGTTACAGTTTGGCCATGTGTTTCCATCTCATACATGTGATGTACATCAATGGGTACGGGATAGGGTTGACTGTGTACATGTGGCAGCTGTGACATTACTACATGACACACATATTCCACAACTGTACCATAGAGGTGACTGACAACTGACCTTTGGACATGCTACCAGAGTATTGAGATTACATTGGTGATTGACAGCACATAGGGCCAATGGTGAAAAAGACATAGGTCCATAGGTTCGTACAGGGATATCTGCCCAGGGCATGTATCCACCTAGCCAGAATGTGCGTGCCTTTCAACATGCATTGTGAATCTGTCTTGCTATGCCCTTTTCCAAGGTTAGTATACTGTGCCTCTTTCTCACAGTGACACATAAGTGATACCCAGGGTAACCCTACAATGTCACATCCAGTCATTAATATCGCTCTTGAGGATAGTCACTGAGTCAGTCCGCCTAACTTCTATTGGGATAATAATCAGGAATGAAGGGTGCCTCTGAGTTGTGAATGTGCCCCTCCACCATGTCCTATGTATATCACTCCTGAAGTTCATGTATTTCCAGCGTGTATCCTGGTGGGATCTGGATATTCTGAGATGCAGCATGGCCATTACGTGAGGGTATGACCTGGCCTTCTATGTAAGGCACAGATTGCCTATGAAGAGGCAGTATGTCACTGAGTAGAGCTGCTGCTACTTTAACCAGTCAGTATGTGGCATCTGTTTGAGCACTTTGATCCCTTGTCGAGGTACATATGTGGTAGCCCCAGTTGCTGCAGGTGTCTGGTAAGGTGCATGCCGACAGGTTCATCATAGTCAATTATGGGCATGATGAGGGATGAGTAAAGGGGCACAATGTCCTCCCTGGCCTACATGTGGATCCCATGATGATGTGGCCCATATCACATGCATACCTAACCACTTTGTGCATGTTGTTGTCAAATGGTAGGATGCTATCAACGTGCGTACCCCAAGGTCCATAATTCCTAGGACTGCACTTACTGGATTAACACGTATGTGGTACATTGTGGTCATTTACTGTTTGACAAAGCGTATGACTATACTCTTTCTGTCATTCATGTTGAGGCGATGGCTGTGGCACAAGACGTGTGTTTGCAAGAGTCTCGTTTGGAGGATGCGCGAGTTATCTGTTGAGATGATTATGGTGTTCAGTCTTCAGTCACCTGTGGCGTGCTGAGCCACAGTACTTCCATGTTGGCCTGTACCTATGACAAATATATAATGAACATGACAGCCCCTAGGGCTTTGCCTTGTGGGACACCACTTGTACCAGGTTGGAGGCTGACATGGCTCCAGCAATTCTACCATGTGTGTTCTGCCCTTGAGCCACTGTGCAATACCCATAGTGACATAGGGGTTAATATGTACACTGGTGAGCTTCCTAGAATGCACAAGTGGGGTATTGTATCCAAGGCTTATGCAAGGTCCAGGTAGGCTGTGTGGACCTCCTACCCCTTGACAGTGGCCTTGGTGACTGTTTCAAACAAAGCAAACAGGTTTGATAGGCAGGATTTGCCATTGACAAAGCCAAACTGTGTATGGTGACATGTCTGTAGGTCCACAATATCTAGATATGTGAGGTTCTTGATGATTCTTGCCATAGCTTTGCAGACAAAGCTAGTCAGACATATGGGGCGAGTAGTGTCCAGGATCCATGGCGGCACCACCTGCATGTTGAGGGACCACTGTTGCTGTATGCCACTCTCTGGTCACATATCATGTATTAAGGCTGGGATTGAACAGTGGTGTTATGTCTGGGTGTAGCTCTTCTTGTGGTTCATGTAGGACACAGCCTGGGACACTGTCTGGTCCCATTGATGCAGTGTTTACTGCTTTGGGAAGGGCATCTCTTACCTGAGCATCTGTGATGTCAGGGGGGGAAGCACTGTGATGCGAGACATATGTTCCCTTTTGGTGTGGTGGGGAGAGAAGGCAGCATTGAACCTGTCCACTAGGATGATGGCAATGTCTGTGTGTTTTATATTTTGTGTGACATATTGTATTACCTCTGAGCATATCTGGGTAGTACCACCCAGGTTACTAACATAACTACAGGCAGCCTTGTGATTATCCTCAGTGGCTTGTGGAATCCTCTCTCAAAGATGGCCTTAGACAATCATATGGGTGCCTGTAGTTGTCTTCCAATACTCATCAGTGGTGCCTTCACATTTTGGGAGGTTGTTGTATCATGTAGTGGCGCCATCCTTCTATTGTATAGTGTGTTTATGGCTGGTGTCCGGCCCAGGACATCTGTCTTTGGAGAATTGGGTCATGCTTTCATATGTGGCTTCATGATCCATGCATTCCTGAATGTGTCCACAGAATGCCTCTATACAGGTATCAGCAGTCTGGTCCATATTTTCAACAGGCCTTGGGCCTTTGAAGGCTTCCACATCATTTATGAGGGGTGTGCACTTGCTTGACATGAGCTGTTGACAGGCGTGCCGCCTCCAGACAGAGCAAGGGGAGGGTCACAGTCAGCTACCTGTTGGGACGTACCTCCCTGGACCACATGGAAAGAGACACAGAGGAGCTCTTACAGCACCCTCTCAAACTCAGGTCTCCCACACAGCCTTCATGCTGACACAGGAGAGTTTAGATTACTCTGCAAACACCATCATACTGGGTGATGCCAGCTACCCAAACATAGACTGTGTACATTACACAGGCCACAATACCCAAGCTCTAAGATTCCCATTGATCAGACATTCTTTGGCTATGGAACAGGTAACCAACCTTCCCACAAGAGGGGCAGATATACTAGAGCTGATCTTTACAAACATGAGTAAAACTAATCACCACTGGGAGTATATCCCTCATTGTTGCAATCAAACCATATACTAATCACACTGGTGTTCTGGATCCCCACATATGCAAACCTCCAACACATCGATGTGTGTGTGTGGAAATGTCCCTATTAGCAACCGTGACAGTATTACAGGATGCAGATCCCCCTTTTGAAATAGTGATGATGTCAGGACTGTATAACTATATCACCTGTAGTAAAGTCCTCCAGTAATTTGCATAGCGCTCTGCTAATGTGTCTTTCTTCAGTGTCATAGCGTAGTTAGGTGGGGGTTTGAATCCTGCAAAGGGAATGTATGAGTGTGGTTTATGTGTGTGCACTATGCTGGGAGGGTTAACTGCCTTTTGCCAACTGGGAGAACACACTACAGGGTGCACATCCCTCCTCCTACACACAGATGATGTCAGCACCCTCTAAGTACAGCATTAGTAAACGTTTCTCCAACTACTGCAAATAGCACACTCTGCTAATGTGTCTGTTTCTACTGTCATTGCACAGTTAAGTGTGGGTTTGAACCTTGCAAATGGAAAGTATGTGTTTTACTGTTGGTGGGGTTAGTGTGTGTGCACAATGATGGGGTGGGATGTGGCTTTTGCCACATGGGGCTATGCACTGCAGGGTGGTCATTACCCTTAACAAGCAGTGATGTTGATAGCACCCTATACAAACAAAACTACAAAACAGAAGGTGTTGGTACTGATAACACATGTAAGGTAACACTTGTTCAAGTAATGTCCACAAAACGGAGTAGGATAATAAAACATTTCTTTTATTCTATACAGACAACATGACTACAGACAACTAAGTGCCAGTACTCAGTATAGTGTTACATGCTACTTGAACATGCACATGTACCCGAATATACCTAGATAGTGTTCTGAAGCCTGAATGTGGCAAGTGTGTGGATGTGGGATGTGTCTGTGTGTGCATTTCCGTATGGGAAGCATGTTTGCTGTGGCAATCAGGGTACTACAGTACCTGATGCACATTACATCTTCCAACTGATGAGGTTGCCTGCACCCTGTGAGTACAGGTAGAGAAGGGATGCCAGTAGTAAACAACATAGTGCACTTCTGAAATGTGTACCTGTCATGTATCAACAGCTACTCATGTAGGGTGATAAATAATGGGAATGGCAGGTGGCGTGTGCATGTGTGTGGGTAGCAGGGTGTGTATAAATGCATGTGTGACAGAACAGATACATGTAGCTGAATCTACATAACAGCACAAGATGCACATTGCCATAGTCAATGTTAGCATGTGATGGTGTGCAGCAGGTACACTTTGTTAAGTAGTATGGGTGCAGATAACAATTGAGGACATTCATACAGTTACTGCAGCAGGACTGATGGGATATACACACATTTATACTGCAACACACAACAGTTACCAACATGTTACTACTTATACACATCTATGTAGTCACCCTGTGCATCAGCAACGTGTTTACCTTTACCTGCACCGATGTTGTAGTATGCAGGAGGTGGCACAGTGTCATCATATGCACAGGGTGTGGGTTAGATATGCCCAAACCCGGCACTGGTAACACCAATTGACATGTGTGTGTATGTGTGTTTGTGAGGGGCAGCAGTACAGGGTGGACCGTTGTTGGTGCAGTGTGTGTGTGTATGTGTTTGCCCTAGGTGTTAGGTTTCTGCATGTGTGTAAGCACGCACAGTCCCACATAATGGCTGCCATGTACAGGGTTTTGTGGACAGCCACAGACTGCACCTGTCAGGTCATCCAAATCAGTGTCTGTGGGCACGGACACGGTACCTGTGCCTGGCAGGGGTGCTACGGACACGGTACTAACCCAGACTGGGTACTGTCATCGGAAGCAGGGGTGTGTTGACTGGACACAGTTCCCTGTTGGGACTGTCCAGAGCCACGTGCACGTGGTCTCCTGGGGCGTCTGGATGACAGCACAGACCCAGCATTGCTGGGGCTGGTGCTGGCACTTGAGGCGGCGAGTGGGCCCGTTGTCGTCATGCCACTGCCAGCTGGTGCTCTTGCTGGCATACGGCCACGTCGACGCCGCAAACGCACACCATCGCCCTGGCCCATGGACATCTGGTTGTGGAGCAGCTGTTGTATGCCCCCACAACGTCTGTCAACGACATCTGTGAAGTTACGGATAGCATTCGCAACATCATGCATGCCGTCTGTCATGGCTATGCGACATGCTCTCATCTCCCTCAGACCCTGTCTGGTGTACCTTTCCATACGTGCCTGCATGACAGTTCTAAACATAGTGGAGGTTGACATACCTCCCTGGGCACGTCGGCCAGAGGCAGTACGACGGATGCCCCCCCGAGAACCCATGGGCGACTGTCTGCGTGGTACCATTCGAGGCCTCTGCACATGGCTGCCGTGTGAGGATGCATGTGCCACAGGTACCACATTACCCTGATCTATGCCCACTGCTGACTGTCCATCACCTAGGGACAATGGTGATAAAGGATGTAACGGCAGGATGACTGTGCGCATTGACGGGGTTGAAAGCTGTGTACTGTCAATTGGCTGACCAATGGCGGACCCAGACACACCTTCCTGCACCATTACAGACATTTCATCATCATCAGTACCTGGGGCACAAGATTCAGGTTCCTGCTGCAGGTCACCAGAGCAGCACCAGAACCTACGGGAGGAAAACATGGAACACAGATTACAGTCTCAATACATATTTGAAAGAGATGAACTTCAATACTAATGCACACATTCAGAAATGGACACATGCACTCATGGACACTAACACACATGCACACTTGGGCACAGGCACACTTGCACACATGCACACCCCACAGTAAACACACACATCAATACCGTGTTACACTACTCAATTTACTACCTGTCAATTACAGTTATTGTGGACACAGTCACCAGCATGTCTACTACAGAGTTACACTACTCTTCCTAGTTTTATAAATTGTTTTACAGATACTGTTAAAAGACTCACCAGCATGTATGGCCTGCCTCGGTGATACATGGGAGGGACCTGGAAGTGTGAAGAGAGTAATGTCAGTGGGCACATGTGTGCCATTTGTTTTGCACATGATACAGTACAGTAGTACACTAGTTCCCTTATACACATCAGCTGCACATCATGTCTGTATATATATCATGATGACAGATACATACCACATGCACACCTTATGCGTGCATGAAGTAAAAGCGTACAGAACAGTCATATGTACATACCAGGAGTTAACTCTAATCTCACCCGTACCTCTCTTCAAACGTCAACTCAAATTGTACTTCCAAAACCACTGGCTTTGTTCTTCTTGGAGTCAGGCTAATGTCCCTCTCCCTATGCTCTCTTCACCTTTAACCCCTCATTGTGCATAGAAACTAGCTTCTACCCTGTTTCTTTCACCTTGATGTCCTTCTATGCTCTGACCTACTTCTCCCATCCCTCCCACCTCCTCTTGACTGTCTTCCTTCTTTTCCTCACTTCCCTTCTTGACTCCTGCCTCTTCCATATCATTGTATCTGTCATACTCCTTCTACTTCTCTACCCTTCTGAGCCCTAACTATTATGTATATGGCTTTTGCCTTATTGCATAACCATTATGCTTTAGGTAGGATTGCTTTGAAACCAACGGTACATTGTGTATGACTATAAACTGTTTGACTTCCTTACATGTATGTTTATTTAATTAACAGGCTGGTGTACAATTCTATTATGTTGGCTGTCTGTATTGACAACTTGTCTGTCTGCCTTTATTACGTTATGTGTGGAGCTTTTCTCCACATGCCTCTACTGAAAATGAACTCATATCCAGCTAGACTATATGGGTCAACAAATGTAAAAGTAATAACAATAAATGAATATGGCATCTTACCTGCACGCTGTCTTGCTGATGTGTGGATCCAACCTCCATCATGATGCATGATGGCAGATGTTGTTCTGGGGCTGGATCCACAACACTTAGCAGTAGCCCCTCCTGTCTGGTGAGGGGGGGGATGTGTGGCCACCCCCCCACCTGTGGCAGCCTGTTGCCTGCGGATATCTGCAGCACGCTGGCGGACATTTCTTATCAAATCACTGCAGTGATGTCTCACCTGCTCATATGTCCTATCATGCATGCCAACATCATTTATCCTGCTAACAAGGCTTTGCCACAGTGCAGACCTCTCCTGCTGGTTCTGGGTGGTGCGTGAAAACAGGATGGCATAGTCACGCACCAGGCTCTGGTGGATCACGTCATCCTCTGCAGCAGAGTCGCGGATTTCTCTTAGGTGCCATGTCTATCTGGAAAGGTACACAAACAGGTTATCAGCATAGTATCTCAACAATACATGGTACACATTCTATACAGGGAGTGTTAACTTCTACTTATTACTGATTGGTTAAAACCTGATTACAGTGTAGCTATCATTCTATGTCATTTGTACTAAGTACTTGGCCTTCAGACCAGTTGTTTTACATTAGGGAGGTTGGTGGCAAGCACTGTGGTGGCAGGACACATATCTTTCATCCATTGAAGTTGGGAACTGCTGATTGTGGGCCCAGTGTACAAGTGTATTACTTCTGGTATGGGCAGTTGTCCTTTAGGCCAGTTATTTAACATTAACGAGGTTTGTGGTCTGCAGTCATGTGTGACAATAGGCTGTACTCTGCCATTCATAGCTGGGGACATCTGGTATCAGGTTTATAGTGCATGCATATCTGAGCTGTATCTTACTGACATTGCTACACCTTGTTTGTTGTAGCAAACACTACATCAGGCCTCCTGCATCTACCTTTGTTTATATGCTTGTTATCTGTTAGCTTGTTATTTCACTGGTATGCTACTTCCACATAGTACACATCTTTAAAACACATCTGTGACTCACTACTGTTATCTGCATTGCTTACTGTACGTTCTTCCATGTTACACATGACAGCAAGTGACTGCTTGTCATTGTTGCATTTACTTCATTGTGACACATTGCACTTAGGTTACCTGGCATTTGCTCACTGGCGCTTTTATGTCAGTCAGCAGTTGTAGGTAATGTCAGTACACCCTCACTCCCCACTGGACCTTGTTTTCAATCATTAGTGATTACAGAGTTCACAATAGTATTCTAGCATGTCCAGAGGTCAGTTGTCAGTTCCCTCCTCAGTCCAGCTGGTGAGTGTGGTACTCCAGAGACAATGTTAGAACAGATGCATGTACACAGACAACCCTCCTCCTAACGACAAATTCAAACTCATGTGAGTGATGCAACCATATACCAGACTGGAGGCTAGGCTCTGTCTACTCAATACCGCCATAACCAGTCACGTGGCAAAGGGGATCACTCACTACACTTCCAGTCTCCGTAGACCTAACACAACAGCGGACCTAACACATGATCACACATGATCATACTTGTAGGCTCAGACCACAGCTCTGCCTATGCAGCAGAGACCTCCTATGCAGACATCCAGGCAACCACTACCACATGAACGAACATGTGCAACACATATCACACAAAGCCAATGTGCTGAACACTCACAGCCATTAACAGTTAACAACACACCTCATACACCTGTACTAGGTGCCTCTATGATCAGGCACACTCACATCACGTTCACCAGGCTTAGCGAGGTGAGGGTCACGGTGTGCAGCCTGTCAGGCACTATGACCTGCCACATAACACAAACAGTCAGGTAACCCCAAGGCAGGTACAGGTATGACTCAGTCAATGTCCATGCTGCTGTGAATGGCCTGACACATTCCTCCCTGGACTACATGACATGAGACATTACAGAGCTCTCTGAGCACGTAGCCCAGGACAGTTTGACCCTGACCTTGAGTAGCATCCTACCCTCACCTAGAACAATGCCACAATATCAAGGCACAATTATCCCTTCCAACAATTGACTGACATACTGGTGTCATTCACAGGTGTGCCAATCCCTGCCATCTTGGGGTGGTATGCTTTGCTAGGGACAGCTTGCACCTGTCACCACAGTCCTATTGACATTTGGCGGAGCCTCCTGCTACACCCATTGTGCCTGTATTAGGCAAGGCTCATAAGGCAAATCCACATCCATTTGTATCACAAAGGATGAGGAAGTAAGAGTGATGCTACTCAACACTGGACGTCTAGACCCAAGGATGCACGCACCCAAAACCCTACCTAGCATTATGGACATCGATATCTGTGCAGTAACATGAACCTGTTTCAGGTTTCACAGGAGCACACCAGTACTACCACGTTATAGCTGTTACCATTCTTGTCGGCCACAACACTTGAACAAGGGAGGGAGTATCATTATTCAATGCAGATTCCCACGCCTCCACATTGGTGGCACAGTACAACATAGGTGTTAGGCCATTGAGTACAGTAGGCGTAGTTGGGGACCTGGGGAAGAAACATGGTAGCAGTCTGTCATTTGTCTACCACATGGGCAACGTGGATTGACAGACATGTTATATAGCCCAGCTAATCATGACTGATTCACATGTATGGCAGGGGAGGTCATTGTGCCTCTGTACTCATCCATCATCAGGCCTATAATTGCATACAATGCACCTTTTGGGATGTACCTAACCAGACACCTACAGCAACTGGTACAGGACAACAGTACATCATCAAGGGGATGCAATGGCTCACACAGATGTCATATGCTGCCCAGGTAAAGTGAATCCAGCTGGACTCAGTGGCATACTGCCTGTTCAGGGGCAATCTGTGCATGCCATATACAGCCATGTCCTACCTAGCAGTAATGAACGTGATGTACCTCAGGCAATCAGAGTCCCATACAGCCACATGCTCAGGAGAGCTGGACCTCAGCACTGACATACATGGACATGCTGGAGGGGCATATTCCTAACCGAGAGGCTCCCTTCACTCTGTAATGAGCTCACACTACTGGTTAGGCAGAGTCCCTCATTGACTCTCTTCCATAGGAATCTGGATGAGTGGATGGAGATCATAGTTGTACCCCAGGTATCACTTCTATGTCACTGTTAGACAGAGGCATAGTATACTAAAGTCGGACAAGGGCATAGCAGCATAACTTGTGATTGGGTGGCAAAAGACAAATACATTCTACTAGGCTTACCAATGCCCTAGGGCAAATAGCCTAGTATGAACCTATGAACTGTTCATTCTCAACTGTTCGAGCTCATTACAGAGTAAAGGGAGCCTCTCAGTTAGGAATTTGCCCCTCCAGCATGTCCATGTATGTTGTAGTCAGTCGCTTACCGCTTGCTCAGAGGTGACCTTTGCCCAACATACAAGGCCATGTCAGACCCAGATTTGATGAATATGCTTCACCTAAAAAAATCTAGATCCATCAGAGCCACAAGGCCAGGAGACTTAAACCTCGACACGGCTATTAATAGGACATGCTGGAGGGATAGATTCATCAACCAAAGACTCACTATGCTGTGGAACAAAATCACGGTATATGTGAGGCAGAGCACCTCGATGGCCTTGTTCTAGAGAAATCTTGACCAATGGATGGGAGATCGCAGATATACCCCAGGGATTACCTCAGTGTCACTGCTCGACAGAGGCACAGCAAAATAATGGGTATGGTTCCCCATACTAAAGGGGTGGCGTAAGCCACAAAACTATGTGCTAGTCTTGTAAATGCCCTCGGGCAGATAGCCTAGTATGAACCTATGAACATGTGTGTACTGCTATAGTACTTCTGCCATATGTTGCATGTGTGTGTGTTGTGGGGGATGCACAGGTAATGGCCAGATATGTCTGCACAGGTGACACGTGTGACACATTCTGGGTGTTCATCCATACATACTGGATGTGTGCTGCCATCCAACCCTGTGATGTGGACACAAATTACTCAGCCTGGATATACATATCTGAACAACACCACAAGCACAATACACTACCTTGCTATGTATGCATGTAATTACACAGTTATTCAGTAGTTATGACAGTGATGCTATCCATGCAGCCCACTGGGCCAGTGGAAGCCACAACACACACCGCCAGCACATTTGCATATGCTTACCACAGACATCCCACATACTGCATGTACTGTGCACACAGTTATCTAACCCAGAACAACTGCACACCACTTATTAATCCTGTCCAGTGGACTACAGATACAGGCATATTGTATAACAATAGTAGGAGGCTACTGCAGCACAGGGCAGATTCACATGACGGAAGGCATCTGTTGTCTGCAGTGTTAAGATGCTTCACATTCACCAAATGCACAGATATTGCCAACAATTTTGCAGACAGTTTAGGTGCAGGTACCCCCATTGTCCTACACACGTGTTGTAGTTATCCCAGATGACTGTAACCTCCTATCCTCTCACATGTCCAGGTGAGAGCCACCCTCATCATTGCAGAACACATATCATCACTGTTACGGAATGGTATCCCTGGATGTGTGCTACATTCACCCCTGGAGGACATAGCACCACATGACAGACTGATATTAATCCATGGCCATACTACAGGATATGTACCTGAACAGTGCCATACATACACAGTGGTCCCACACCAATGAGGAGGAACCTCTACTGACCCTGGGAACTACTGCATCATATGCACAACTGGCCTTGTGTTCTAAGCTATGGAAGTGTTAGTTATGGCCCACATGTACAACAATATTACATATGTTTATATTTCATGACTATATCTACACAACCTATCTCATGGACATACCTATTGATAGTGAACTATGATACATTTGGAGGTGTCACAGTATACACAGGATTAACCTGCTACTTTGCATTACCTGTGTTTGTGGCAGCTTTTGGTGAGTCAGTCGTGCTGCTTGTATTTTGCTGCTGTTGCTGCTGCTGCTGCTGTTTTGCTGCTGGCTGTCAGTATATTTTGTTTTCTCTCTCTGTCTCTCTCTCTCTCTTTCTCATTCGGTTAGTGCAATGACTGTATTGCATGAGTGGAGTGTGGGTACTGAATACTTTTGTAGGTATCTGCATAGATCCATGTGATGGCCTCTGCACCAATTGTAAGGCAGCATTTGCTAATTTCAAGCAGCTGGGTGTGTACTAATTGCATGTCTCACTGTGATTTCAGGACACTGCTATAAAAGGGTATGTGAGATAGGCGTTGCCCTTTCAGATTGTAGGGCGTGGACCATGCTGGTATGCTGTTGACAGTGTTCTGTGAGTGTGAAGGTTAGTACATCTCCCATGCTTCATGCTGTGTTGTAGATTCAGGTTGCTGCATTTATCTTGCCTGTTCCCTGTAGTGAGTGTGTATGCATACTGACACCTACAACTATATGTCATATGTATTGCTATATGAATATATATATATATATATCTGTGTACATATACATACTTTCATATATGTACATTAGCTGACATTATTGGGTACAAGCTAACAATTAGCAGGGCTGTTTCCATTAACACTACTCTAGTATGGGAATCCAGTAATTGGGACTATAAAAGTCTGCCTGACATGCTTTGGGTAGTAGACATACTATATTGCCTTTATCTTCATTCCTACTATTACATGTTCCACTTATTTAGCACTATATTCCTGTATGAGAGTCATGGCTTAGTGGTAGGTCATACAGACTAGTGTTACAATGGTCTTGTGGTAGGGCCTACTAGTATGCTCATATTCTGCTTTTGGGTTGAGTATAGGGCCTATCAATCACAGTGCTAGAGGCACCTTTAAGCAGTTAAAGGGCTTAGTAGGTCTCACAGGAGCCAGGCTGTGTTGCAGATTCTGGTTGCTGCATATATCTTCACTGTTTCCTGTAGTGAGTGTGTATGGCTACTGAGACCTACGATTATATTTCATATGTATTAATATATATTTATATATATGTATGTGTTGATATACATACCTTCACATATGTACATTACCTTACATTATTATGTACAAGCTAACAGGTAGCAGGGCTGTTTCTGCTCACACTGAACTAGTATGGGAATCCAGTAATTTGGCCATTAAAACTCTACCAAACATGCTTTGGATAGTACATCTCCTATATTGCCTTTATACTGATTCCTACTATTACATGTTATATTTATTTTAGCAGTGTGCTTTTCCACAGCAGGCATGGCTTAGTGGTAGGTCAAACAGACTAATGTTACCTAGGTCCTGGTTTCAAGACTGACAGTGGGAATTTTTTACTTTGCAAACTTTCAAACTGAGTACAGGACCTGTCAATCAAAGTGTTGAGGCCACCTGTAAGCAGTTAGAAGGGTAAGTAGGTCACACAGGGGTCAGGCTGTGTTGCAGATTCAGGTTGCAGCAATTATGTTAACTTTTCCTGTAGTGAGTGTGTATGGCTACTGAGACCTACGATTATATTTCATATGTATTAATATATATTTATATATATGTATGTGTAGATATACATACCTTCACATATGTACATTACCTTACATTATTATGTACAAGCTAACAGGTAGCAGTGCTGTTTCTGCTCACACTGAACTAGTATGGGAATCCAGTAATTTGGCCATTAAAACTCTACCAAACATGCTTTGGATAGTACATCTCCTATATTACCTTTATACTGATTCCTACTATTACATGTTATATTTATTTTAGCAGTTTGTTCTTGTAAAGCAGGCATGGCTTAGTGGTAGGTCATAATGGACTAATGTTACCAAGGTCCTGGGTTCGAGACTGACAGTGGCAATTTATTTTTCTTAGCAAACTTTGGAACTGAGTACAGGACCTGTCAATCAAAGTGCCATAAAGGCACTTTTAAGCACTGTAAACCAGGTCTGCGCTCGTTTGCGCGGAGCTCACGCATGCGCACTGGCGGTGAGCTCCGCTAACACAAGCCACACCAGCTATTTTCTTTGAAAGAAAAGAAAAGGGGTGACAGGAAAGTGGTGAAAAGGGGTCACAAAGAGGGTAAGACAGTAGGGAAAGAAGCGTGGGATTTGCAGGAAGGGTGTAGGTAAGGCCCATAGATGCCCATGTCTTTTGCAGCAACAGCTGTATATTTCTATGTATTTTGGTGAGACATTTGAAACCTTCCACCTCTGAGAGAGGTGTCAGGACAACATTAATATTTGTTGTACAGCCAATTGTAATTAACAGTTTAGATGTCCAGCGGACATGTCTGCGACATGGACAGCTATGTATGGGGTGTAATTTTTTTGTGGGACAGAGTGCCCTTTTTTTTTTTTACAGGTGAGAGTGGTATGACAGGTGAAGGAAGTCGGTAAAGCTGGGGAGGTAGGTTGGGTAGGTTAACAGACAAGACGCATACAGGGACGGTGTATGACACACGTGGGGGGGTTACACAATTGACGGGGACGGAGGTTGGGATATTCGAGATGCACGAGCCCACAGATGGCAACAGTGGAACTGATATCCCCACCCATAGGCAGTTGCCACTGTTCCTTCACAGCCCAGGACGGGGCTGTGCTGGGGCTGTGTAGGCGGGCAATGGCGGGGCCGTTAGCTGTGCCACCACGAGCCTCGAGCTGGCGTGGGGTCCAAGAACAGTGTCTTGGATCTCCCTCGCACCACAGACCGGACACAGCGGAGGGTGAGTGGGCCGAACCCCTCCGCCACACTTGCAGAGGGGACGGGCCCCATCCCCTGCAGCGCTTCCACCCGAAGGTGGCACAGGGCCACCGGAGGGGGTCCGCCTGGGCACTAGTGCCAGGTGCAGTCACCAGCTGAGGTGGGAGAGGTGGTTTCGCTGGGACCTGCCTTCCCAAGCGTTCTAGGTTTGTGAGTAGTTATGTTAGTTTGGGTTAGTGGCATTTTATTCCATTCAGATTAGTTGTAACAGCATGCATTGGTATTCCCATCAAACAAACACCCAGATATGGACACCATTGAACAAGGGGCATATCAATATCACATGCATTATTTGAACAGCAAAACACAGTCAAACGACATGCAGGGTTGATTAATGGCAACAGGCCATCGTATTTGCAGGTATGAACAGGGCACATGCACGAACAGACATGCATATATGTTTGGAACGGACAAATGTCCATGATTAATGAAATGTTCACATACCATTATTTAGTGGATGTTGTTATATGGAATTACAGGGTTGGGTGGGGATAGAAAGTGATGACACATTCATATGTTAAACATTAATTCACATTTATCATAGATACACAATTAAGTTGAGGCTGATGTTTCAAAATAATCTTTATTTGACTGTCATGCTACACCTGTTACACATACATCACTATCCTACTTATTTTGAATTTGATCAGATACATCATCCTGCTACACTTTGATGACAGGACAGGGGACAACTATGGCTGTTTAGTCTGTCAGATAATCATTCATTCTATCTGCAAATTGTTTACTGTTATCACCATATACAGATTTTGAGCTAGACATTCAGATTCAGACACACTGAAATCAGTTTGGGATGTTAATTTGTACTTCCCACATGCATTTAGTTCTGTAAAAACACACTGAGGCTTATATATTCAGGGGTTATTACTACTTTATTTATTCATACATGAGCATTTCTGTCACTCTCATACATTCTGCAACTTCACAGTTCAGGTTGGTACTTCTAGGCTTTGTTCACATATTAGACCTGTGGTGATTCAAACACTTTCCAACAGCCTCACTTCTGTCATGATTCAGCATTTCAACAGGGATATATCTCACATGTGACTACCTCAGATTCTGAAGCTGTACTCTTGAGACTATACTGCAGGTTACAGTATATTTAATTAATGATGGGACATCTGTATTACAGCACTGTTTAATTCTATCAATTATATTTCCAGTTACACTTGCATACTGATGAACTTGTTGCAGCCATACCTGCAGGGGTTCAATTCCTGCTTGCACATTATATTACTTTTAATCAATACACTGCACTGTTCTGATACATGGTACATAATAATATTTATTTACAAGTACTGGGTGGGGTTACTAACCTGCATGGTGGCGCAGCCGCACCAGCCTTCTGGCGTGCATCTCGACATTCGCAGAGCGGACACCTGCAGCTGTAATACAAAGGGAATAATATTGGACTACACATCTCCATGGTATCAGCTGGTTGAAATCCTTACATACATGGGTAAAATGTGACTTACTCAGTAGTGGGGCGTTGGGCATTTGCGGGCCTCCTGGATCCAACGGTTCAATTGGTCCTGCTTGCGTCTCTTCAGGTCCGCATGGTGGTGACGGACCTGCTCACCAGTGCGTGGAATGCCAGTAGCACTGGTCAGCTCACGAGCCAACTGGTCCCACGCCTCAGCCCTATATACTCCCCATGAGACCTGGCCCTGCATGAGTTGGGCCTCGTGATTATGGACAAGGAGCCAGACCATGTATCTGGACTCCTCAACGCCCCAACGCTGTGCTCGAAAGCAACGTCCCTCACCTACTCCACTCATGCTGACTGCAAGTCTGTTCTACAATCAGTTATGCTGTGTATTCCCGCCTATGGGGCTTATATATGCCGCTTTTCCCGCACATTTCTCTGATTGGCCGTTTTGGAATTGTATCTACTTCACTGAAAATGCTTTCTCATGCTCCATTCTGGGTTTTATCCCATATATATGCTATTTCTGCTTTTCTAGGTATTGCTGTTATGGCTTGGTGGTTTAGTTCCTTGACTCTAGTGCATGGTATCCTGTGTTCGAATCTGGCAACTGCTTTTGCTTTTCCTGACAGAAATGAGTTGAAGACCTGTCAATCAAACATGCCAAAAGCACTTTTAAGCACTTTAAACCTGTTCTGCGCTTTTGCGGAGGTAACTTGCTTGCACTGGCAGTTAGCTTGTGGGAGCAGCGCCAGCGGTGTGCACTGGGATAAATCTTAATTGGGTAGTGTCACACCTGTTCAGCTAATTGCACCCAGTTCCAGCGTGTGTACCCGCTCCGGGGCAGCGGCCACGCAGTTTCCAGCCTTTTAAACACTACTCGTCTACGGGCACTCTGTCTCACGGCAGCTTAGCTATCAGTACATTTCTGACTATTTTTATTCTTATGTTACTTCAAAATATATGCTCTGTTTCATTCCATTTTACAAAAGGGAATACATTTACATTTGTACAATACTGTCTGGGGGCTTTTTAGTGCTTATTTACAAAAATAAAAAAGGTTGTTGTAGGGGCTCGAACCCTGCCTGCCTACTCATAGGGCGGGTACTCTACCACTAAGCTATTATTTCTTGGCTTACTTTGCATATTTAGTTCTTATATCCTTTTCCACTGACTGCTAACTGTGATTGCGCTAGTAGCACACCCGCGCACACAGTAGCAAACATTTACGGGGTTTAACAAAAAAAAAAAGGTTTTCATTTACTTTTATGACATCTCTTCACTTTATACACTGATGGCCAGTCGGGGCATGTGTTGTATAGTGTGTTTATTCACATTTTCATGGCCTTTCTCGTGGCTGTTTACTTTCAGCCATTCTAGTTTTCCGGGGGCGTGTCCACTTGCAGAGCTTAGCCTACAGACACGCCCCCTACTCTCTTACACGGACCGTGTAAGAGTTACTAGTGTGATTCAGCATGCCTCATGCACCTCATGCATATGCATGACATGCTGACATCACACAGTTTAACTGCAGCCTCCGTGTAAGAGTTATAACTCTTACACGGAGGCTTCCTGAATCTGGCCCCTATATATTGTCATTTTATTTTTACTTTTGTTTGCTGGGGCTTTTCCCCTCGGGTCTCCACTGAAAATGGGATTCTTTGCAAACTCAGTTGGACTGACCCGGATAACAAATGTGAAATAAATAATAAAATAAATAGTCATAACAAAACATTTACATCATGTCACTACAACCCATGATCTGACTCATGATTTCATATTAGGAAAAGATTTTCCCCATTTTATAGCACTGTGGAAAATGCAAGAGGAAGAAAAATATTTTGACACAGTGATTTAGACTGATACACTTAATAGGTAAAATAGAAAATTACAGCTTGATATGCACATTCGGTACATGAATGGGAGGGGGGAGGGAGTGACACTGTTGCAGAGGGCCATAACCAAAATCAGGAGAAAAGAAATAGCATAGAATGTGCAAATGGGGCTAGAATTTGCTTGTGGTTAGATAGTGAAAAGGATAATATGTGCTTCTGGAAATCTGCCCCAATGACAGAGCACCAAAAACCTAAAACTGTAAGAGTTATGAGTATAGGAATTGTGCATGGACTGACAGAAAACTCTGAAATAAGAAGCAGTATCAGACAGAGGTGTACAGAGCTGTAAAAGTAGTGTTACCAGGAAACCGAGAGGATCAAAACAGAAGTAGGGCATTTAAATGTGGAACCCAGAAAAAAAGTGAATACTAAAATGAGATATGTAAAAATATACAAAGTCCTGAACCTGTTTATGGTAGTATCAAGGAGAAAACCCAAGTAAGACGGAATCTATGCAACCAATCTCTGTAAGGGAAAAAAGAAAACTGAAGATAAATTTCCTGTGAAGGAAGTGCAACCTAAATAAGAACAAGAAAGTGAGAGGATGGTGTCCACCCAGACTAAGAAAAGGCACAGAAACTCAACAGGTTAGTACAGATAACAGAGAAAATAAAGCAGAAGATTATTTTTGTCTAGAGTTACCTTTGTAGGGGAATACACAGAAGCTGCAGTAACAATATGTTTTGGAGAAGAATGTATACCTTCCACATCAAAACAAGGCAGCGAAGAAAGCAACCCTGAATTTTTAGACTTACAGGTTGACCACATAAGATTAAAGGAAAAGAAACACACACACACACACACACACACACACACACACACACACACACACACACATACACACACACACACACACACACACACACACACACATAGACACACACACACACACACACACACACACACACACACACACACACACACACACACACACATAGACACACACACACACACACACACACACACACACACACACACACACACACACACACACACACACACACACACACACACACACACACACACACACACACACACACACACACACACACACACACACACACACACACACACACACACACACACACACACACACACACACACTCAAACACAACAAGAAGGTAATTAAGTAAAGAAAGCTACAGTATAATCAAAATTGCAGTGGAAGATGTTCCCATTACTACTTATCTGTATTTTGAGTTGAAATATAACCATTTACATAGAGCAAGTTAAAGATATAAGGAAATTTGATGTCATTGCTAGTGGCCATCCCTTACATGATACTAGCAATGAAAGTATCTCCCTGTTACTTGTTAGGAGGTCACTTAATGATGGATAAAACTAAGATAAGCATATTATTCAAATTTTATTGGACATGTGTGTGGAAAGATAGAGAAAATATTTGTGCCTCTTGTACAGAATGCCAGAATACTCAAACCTGTCCTGGATTTAATAGTCCAATAATACAAGTGCTTATGATATAGTGCCATTTAAACATACTGCCACAGACATTGTGGAATCACTAATAAAAAATAGCAGTGGGTATCAGGGTATCAGTATGTGCTAGCAAAAAATGGACTATGCCACATTATTTCTAGAGACAAGGCCATTCTGTAACACTAATGCTGAGGCTATTGCCAAGAACTGTTACTGTTATTCTCCAGAGTTTAAACTCCTAAAGTGATACTTACTGACCAAGGTACTCTTTCTGTGTCATGAATCTTACATCAGTTATATCATTGCTTTAAAGCCAAGAGGTTGAAAATGTAAGTCTACCATCTGCAAGTCAATATTTTAATAAAAAGTTTCAATACAGCACTGATGTCCATGCTGTGAAATGTTATTGATACAGATATGAAAAGCTGGGATGATCTGTTACCCTGCTTACTGTTTGCTATAAGAAAGGTGCCATATAGTTTACTCCATTTAAACTTTTGAAGATCAGGCATCACAGAGGACTGCTTTACATTGATAAGAACACATGGGAAGAAGAGACAACACTATTTAAATGTGTGATAGAACACTCGATTACTTTGTAGCGCAAACTAAACCCGGTTAAGCCTGAGCATGTGCAGAGAGCTCATGAGCTATGCCAATGAGTTTGTAGCTAAGAATGCTGCACTTATGCAAAATTTAACCCAGAAAATCAAGCGTTAGTGCCTTCCAAAGAAAACACATTTTAGCTAAGTGGTAAGGGTCATTTGAAGTGGTCAAATGAACACAAGCAGTAAACAGCAAGGCTAGCATGGATCCCTATCAGATTATCGAAGTGTCAAAACTTCAAAATTCATATGGCCAAAACAATAAAAGTTTTGAAAATTCAGATAGTTTGAATGGAGATTGCTGTACAATGTGGAACAGGAAATTTATCATTTTCTTCACTGTAGTGCAATCTCAGAGATGGTATATTTAATTAGAAGAGGGTGTGCGTGTGCAGGGGGCTTCCCCCCTGCAAAACTTAAAAAAATGCTTTTATTTTATTTTCAAAGTTTCAAAACTTCAATCCATGGTCTTAGCCATATGAATTTTGAAGTTGTGAAACTTCAGTAATCTGATAGGGATCCAGCTAGAATACCAAGGAAGAGGAACACACAGCAAATCCATCACACTAGCTTTTTGAAGCTAAGGAAAGAAGTAGAATGATCTTTGGTTATCTTAACAATTAAAATTCATACAAGAGAGAAATGAGAATCCTTACTTGAAATACAGTTAAATGAATCCAGTCAGAAAACAAAAGCAGGAAGCAAGATGAATTCTCTTAAGAATTAAAGGAGTATTATCTGACATGCCAAGGAGTGCTAAACTAATATAACATAGAGACAACATGGGAACACCATTGGGCAATCAATCTTGGGGATCATAAGGCACCTAGCAATATACACTTTCAAGCAGACACACTTGAAATGTGCTATCACACTTTTCAAACACAGTAGTGCTCACCTTCCAAACTGAGCAGTATTGCTCATGATAACCCTGATGTACATTTGTGATTAAATATCCAATCATCAAAACTAACCTTAAAGTTAGCCAAAGTATTACTTTGACTTATAGACGTAACTCATTAAATAGGCTGGAAATATATTGAGTTAAGAACCTATCCCTCTAGTGAGTCTTGTTAACTTGTTGGTGTAAATTTAGGTCCTTGGAGTAGATGTTTGCAGAGTTACTAGTCTTCTGAAGAAGTAGAAAGTCACATAGGACTGCATCTTTCATGGCTCAAAAACTGTATCACAGATCACCTTGGAGTAGCCAGTATGCTACTAAATATAACGAGAGCCATTATTGTCTTTTGGGATAATTGAAATTTTTAAAGCCTTTAATTTTCTTGGTTAGAAATTGTTGGGATTTTCCCAGCTAAGCAATTTGTTTAAATTTGTAGATACCAAAGATGGCATTGTGTATTTCATGATAGAGCTAATAAGGGGAAAATACAGCAGTATGACTACTTAATTGGATCTTTCCACTGAAAATTACTCTAAAGTAATAGAAGGATTTCCTGAGTATGCTGGAAATGTTATGGTTGAATGAGAAAGTTGTCTATATAAGTATACAGGTCTGTTATGACTGTATCTGTCTATAGATGAGTCCCATTTATAATATATGAGGCAGTAGTTGTTTAGTATCAGTAGATGAATAGTTAACAATGCCCAGCTTGCAGTCAATGTCAAACTTGGCCTTGGATGTCTACAAGATAAATGCCAAACAGGAGACAGTCTAGTGCTAATCTCCATAGTGCCCAACTAGTTACAATTATACATTCAGAGAGGGTATTAGCAATTTTCATGACTTGTGATCTGTAGTATAATTAGTCTGAAATCCAGCAGATATTGTATCTGGAATTGGATCCGAGAACCTATATCGACAATGAACTGTCCTTTGATCACCATGTATTCACTGCTGTAAAGAAGTCCTTTTTCATTTTACAGCTTATATTTAAAGTTATTGCATCCAGGACTAGGAATGCTATCATTCCACTGTAGTAAGCACTCATTAGGTTTATCATTGAATAGAATTCCCCTTTTGGTATATACCTGCCCAAACAGTTATCATAACTGGAATTACCTCAATGCTTTCCTAACAACAACAAAAAAATAGAATCAGGTGCCTAAATCATAAAACTATGCTGACCAACTTCTTAGTATGATATATAGGCTACTGAGAGGTCATTTCTACCTCACATATAGAGCTTCAAAAGACCCTGTTCTGTCAGACCTTCTGCTCATTCCCAATTCAGTGGCACTGTAAATACTCACGGGATCTCAGTCTCTTTTGTAAACTAAATAGAACATGTTGGTGGGATAGGTTTATATCACAGAGAACGCCACTTCCATGGAACTGTCTTCCACTCCATATAATGCAAAATACTTGTCTTACTCTGTTTAAATATAATTTGGATGAGTGGATGGGAAAATGCAGTTTCAACCCTAGTTTAGTGCCCCAGTCCCTCATGGATAGGTGAAACATGTAAATGTCTATGGGTTATTTGTATGCAAAAAATAAGGGATAAGACTACCATAAGAATGTACAAAATGTAAAGTTAGGCTTCTTAAGATGTAAACAGATCAGTAGCATAATAAGTATGAATATATGGATTTGCATCGTTTGTCTAAGTTTTGAGTAATACCCAGTGGGAGGTGAACAGTTTGCATAGAGTTCATTAACATCATTCACATTGTTTATATCTGCATAAATGAGTTCTGCTATGTAAGTTCCATGGCTTTGCATACAAGGCTGGTGAGGCCAATGGGCCTATAATTACCCAGGTCTATAAAGGGCCACCCTTGTGTAGGGAAGTCACAGTGGCTGTTCTTCGGGGATCAGGGAGCAGGCACAGACCCTGTGGAAGATAATATGTAACTGGAGCTCATGAAAATGTAGACTGCAGGTTGACTGATTCCATGCAAATGTCATTTTTTTAGCTTTTGACAGGGCTTATAAGACTTGTTCCAGGGTAATTTCCTTGAAGATCAAATTTTCAATTATAGTGAGGGCAACAATGTGGGTAGGTGGGGTGAAGTTAGCACAAAATTTGTTTGCTAATATCTTGGCTGTATCCTTGGGAATGGAATGTATGATATTATCAATGACAAGCTTATTGCATTCCCGGACATTATTCTTTAACTTCCTGACATAAATGAAGAAACATTTGGAGTTTTCTTTGGTACCTGTAGTGATCTTGAAGATCATGTGCATATCAGTGAAATGAAATGCATCTCTTGAATTCCTTTCTGATTTAGTAGAGAAGTTTGCTGATGGGTAGTGGCAGTTCCATTCTTATTTTTCACATAAAATAAATGGTTTATGTGAAAAATATGACATGAAAAAAACCCATTGTAAAAATGAATCTTGCCCCTTTGTGGCTGACATGGGCATAAGTAAGTGATGTCCAGTCAGGTGGAGGTTTGAAGTAATTGTTTCTGCATAGGTCAGATGCACTTTAACTAATTAAAATGTTTAACAGCTGTTGCTTACATACCCATTTTGCTGTTTCCCTTAACAAAGAACAGGTGTTACAGTGAAATGGATATGTCATTGTTTATTTTTTCTTTCTTTTTTTTTTTCAGGACTTTGCTTGGTGTCAGTCGGGGGAGGGCGCTTCCATTTTGATGATGCACATTGTTCACATTAAACATTATGTGGACAAACACTGACCATACAGAAAGTGCTAGTATTTAATTAATATAGTTCTATTCATTACAATTAGCCTTGTACAAGTATCCAGTGCTTGATTTTGTGTGCATAATGTTTAACACCTGTAAGGGTCTAAGTACAAGTGGTGGTTCTAGGTCCTACAGGAACTAAAAGCACCTATACCCTTGACCTCATATCACCACAATGCTAATTTTGATAACATAAGTCAAAGCAGGCATGCCAACAGTACCTGGGATTTTACAAAGTATTTTATTCTAAAAATGTTGAGTATATCTATTTTTAAAGGTGCAGGTGTGAAAGTCATTGCTTGAGCAATTGAAGGCCCTCAGCAAGAAGGGATTTGGTTTGATATTTCACCCCTCAGTGTTGTCAAGATAATTTCTATGGTGTTTGGGGAACACTGATGGGGTTCTCTAGCTAGCAATGAAGGAATAGTTGGATTCATTAAGGATGATTTGGATCTCCAGAACCTCCAAGTTATAGCTGTTGTAATTTGGTATGGGATTATGGTATTTCTGATAAATAAAGATAACCCACTGCAGTTACCCAATGGCCTAGATGTGAATGTGTTTGAGTTGCAGGAGTGACACCTGGATAGAAGGCTAGAGTTAGCTCTTACATAGTGCCATGATTTCAAAAGCAATTATTAAGGTAGAAAGTTTAAATGATGCCCAAACAAAGATTAACAGAGGAGTTACATTATGAACTAAGCAGCCCAATACTCCTAGTTCCTAAACCTAATTGTACAAGTCAGTTCTGTAGTGATTTTATGAAACCAAACTGTATTTCAAAGTTTCACAGCAATCTTTCACAGAACTGATAAATTGATAGAGAACTGGAAAAAGGCAAGGTACTTAAACCCATTCTTGGTAAAGGGGTATTGGCTGAAGTCCCATACCTTCTACTAAAAGAAAAATACAGCCTTTGTGTGACCTGATGATTTATTTTGGTACACAGTGTTTGCATTTGGTCTACATAGCGCTCCTGCTACCTTTCAATGGCTGATGGATAAAATATTGAAAAGGATGAAGGTTTTTTTTTAAATAGTCTGCAGTTTGACAGATAAGCCAGATATAAGTGAAGTACTACAGGGCATTCTTAGACTTTCAGAATGCATATGACAAGGTCTCAAGAAAGTTGCTTTGGATAGTACTGCGATTGTTTGATGTTCAGGAAACTTTGGTAGAATTAGCATGTGCAATGTACAAGGGACCAATTGCACAAGTATGAAGAGTGTTCAGACTCACAGAGTGGCTCCCAGTGGGAGGGGAACAACTTTCAGCTCTGAGCCCACTGCTGTTCATACTGGTGAGGGACCATATTAGCAGTCAGGTTGGAGGGGACAGATTGACAAAGCTGCTATATGCAGATGATATGGTACTATTAGCAGATTCTGAACAAGAACTTCATAAAATGATAGGGAGTTGTAATACAAATCTGAGAGCACATGGGATGAAACTGAGTGCAGACAAGGCAGTGGTCATGACAGAAAATGTGGAGAATCGGAAGAAGTTGAAATTGAAATAGAAGGAAAATAGTGGAGCAGGTTAGTAAGTATTTGTAAGGTGTGACTGAGGGGAATAAATGTTTGAATGAGGAAATCAAAGTGAGAATCAGTGGTAACCAGACAACTTTGTATTTTTAATTGGGGAACAGAATGGTGCCATGATTAAAGCAGAGATTAAATTACTAGGTTTTGGATACTGGATAATTGGAGTTCTACTGTATAAAGTATTCAAACTTCCAAAACAAAAATGATTTTTAGTAGCTCCTGCACTCCCCACTCCAAGTCATCACTTCAGAGAAAATGATTCAGCAATTTGTCTGTGCAGATCAACCCCCAAATCTTTAAAGCTGATGCAACCTCTGAATTTGTGTGTGTGTGTGTGTGTGTGTGTGTGTGTGTGTGTGTGTGTGTGTGTGTGTGTGTGTGTGTGTGTGTGTGTGTGTGTGTGTGTGTGTGTGTGTGTGTGTGTGTGTATATATGTATATATATATATATATATATATATATATATATATATATATATATATATATATATATATATATATATATATATATATATATATATATAGATGGACAGATAGATAAATATTTGGATCTACTTTATTAGCTTGAACATGTACTGCTCGTTTCACTAACCTGCTACCAATTGCTAGGGTTAAGGAATACTTATAATTATCAGCAAGTTTAAGGAAAAGTATTTGTTGCAAGGGGAGACCCTGTGGCCTCAACAAGAACACTCTGTTCCCACTTCTCCAGACTATAAATATACTGCCTATGAGTTTGAATGAACTCAAAGAAAAGGTATCTATAAACCAAGTCTGTATATTTCAGTTTTTTTGCAGTTGAATACACAGATGAACATCAAGCTACAAGAATGAGCTGCAACCAGCTGAATCCCAAGTAAGTATAGTGTTGTCACGCTCGCACTCTCTCTCTCTCTCCCGTCTTGTGCTTTAGGGAAACAGATATGCTTCTCCATATATTGGTCCATAACAGCAAGGAACTTTTTAGGATTTGTGAGGCTGATGCCTGTGGTATCCGTTACGTGTCCCTGACATGTCACTGGAAGGTCCAAAGAAATAAGATGGTTACTGCTTTGCTTACTTTCATGCCCTCTGGAATTAGCATACTAGGCCTGTCACTTGATTCTGCTTCTGGGTAACATAGTTTGACTAGGTCCTTTACAGTATTTTTGTTTTATATTTTTTTATTGGTGTTTGTTAACGTGGTGGGTGGGCTGCTCTAAGGAGTCTTTTCAGCTATGGCCCAGTTGCCAAAGCACAAAATAATATACATGTATATTTATTTTATTATTTTATTTATTTATTTATGTATTATTTATTTTACATTTGTTAACATAATACAAAGTACATGAAATATATTGAAGTACAAAGCCAAAAGCACTAACAACAGAGTGCAAATAAGCAACTTAAAAATTCTCTTATTGGCAGAAGCACAGATAATAGAGATGAGATAAAAAAATAAGTCTAATGGAAAGAATGCTTACAAGCTAGAAAGTATACTCACATCCTGTATACAATATTCTACATCTTGTGGTCAGACTTGCTCCCACTACAACTGGATGCATAGAACACCATCATGTATGTGAAATCAGAAGCATCATATTAAATGAATAAATAGTTGTATATAGCAGACTTAAAACATTGTTGTAGTTTGTCATGACTATAGTAGACAGCAGAGAAAGGAACCAAGAGTAAGAGTTAGTAAGGAGAGATAGTAGTGTGAAGAACTGTATAAGTATGTAATAAGAAACAAGTGTAGGGAAGTTGAAAGCTGAAGAGATAGCAACTAGGCAGATGGTGCAGGGTTAAGGCTGTGAACTGTAGTTCCTGTAGTACATGGTTTTATTCCTTTAACCTTCATTTGCTAACTGTGTGCCCTTGAGCAAGTCACTTAACCAGACAGTGCTCTGTGGCAACGGAGAGTTTGGACTAGATTCCTCCAAGGTCCCCTAGACTGCAAGCCTAGTAACTATTTATGAATAAGTGAAATAGGATTGTGATTTAGGGCACTTTAATGGATATGTAGTGAACTTAATTTGCATAGATGATATCTTCAATTTAATCAATGGAGTCTACTTTAGATAGGAAGTATCATTATTAGATGTTGCTGTGCAAAAGGTGTTTTGTAAGATTATTCTTTTTCCAGATTACCTGCACATTTGAAGCTTTTAGGTAGTTATTTCTACAATGACAGGTAGGCATTAAATGTTGGTATATTATATGGTGGTAAGTTAGGCACTGTCTGTACCTCCTCCATTGGTGCAGATGTCTATGTCACACAACATTGTGAATACTGGCCCTGATGTCAGCTCCCATCACATGCCACTGTGCTACTGCTGCTTATATTCCTAGCATCACTTCCCATGTATGTCAGAAATCTCAGCATTCAATATAGAGAAGTATGGCTTTGTAGCACTGTCTGTTTATATGTGCCTGAACCAATCGGCCTTTTTAGGTATCTTCATTTGTATGTTCTGTTAAGCTAATTTGCATGTCATTATGCACTACATGCTGCATGCTACACCACTGTACAGTTAAATAGTCTTTCATTTAGATTCAGCCTTACTCTGCACATAGCTGCTGCCTGTTCTGTTTTGCACTGCACACTGTTCTAACCATCTATGAATTCCAGCTGAGTATTTTATCTTATCTAATTTTATTAGTTTGCAGTAGAGTTCTAATTTTACTGTTTTATTAGTTAGTGTATTATGTGAAGCTCAACTTTGTGCATGAATATGCACTGTTTTAATCCTTTTTACTTGTAGTTTAACGATATCTAAAATACATGTCTCACTCCTTATTACAGCCCTAGTGCTTTTAAACAAAACAGTGCAAATATAATATAATTTAATAAGTTAAACCCTGAGATTACATTAAGCATCTCATATACCTAATTGGAAGTCACTTCTCCATATGTCTGAGTTTATACAGCTCGAATCTTAGAATATAAAAGATTATAGAAAGTCTGCCTTTTGCAAAACAGACATTTTGAAATGTTGACATTTGGTACTTGGCTTTGTGAAGTTCATTCAAGCAATGTGTAGTTGTATAAAACTGATATTTGTATGTATGTATTGAATATGTGAGAGAGAACTTATGATGCCCGAACAATCATGTACTATCGGTTTAGAGAACAAGTGCCATGACAAGTAGTAAAACTACAAGTCATAAACTGAGTTCCAATATTTCATGTTACACACAAACCAAAACCTCATATATTGCAATCATTCATTTTTGTGCATCTTTTAATGCCACAGTAATGTTTTCCATTGACCTCAGTGACCAGTATCACGTATTATAATCTCTGGTGTTTAGTGCCTCAGGTGGTTTGCATACTTTTTCATGAATGAAGTGAATTTTGTTTGGCTTGCAGTCTAGATCTGAGAAAATTTTTAAATCTCCTTTTGTGGCATCAGTTCACTTCCTGTGTGCTGTACTAATATAGAAAGGACTATGTTAGAATTGGTCATTTTTGTAGTTTAGTTATATGTTTATTTTTAATGAACTTAGATGGTCAGAATCTGGTCCGTTTTGCTGGTAATGACATTTTCCAATTAGATGCTTGCAGTCAGTATTTTATGTTTTATTTTTTTAACATTTTCCATTTTAGTAAAGATGAATTTAATTTCTATAGGGCTGATTTAGGCAGATAACATAGTTTTTTAAATGTCTACGCCAAACCCGTAGCTATAGTGGGGTGAAGGGGTGGCTGCCTTGTGTGCAAGCTGCTAGGGGGCATAATCAGTCACTGTAGAAGATATACACCACCGTAAACACTCCAAAGGCAGTTTGTATACCCACAACCCGCAATGCTGCTCAAGTTTCAGTAAAAAGTTTAATAGATTAAGCACTTTTACCTACTACCCGTGGGCTTCATCAGAATATGATTACATCATAATTTCCTTGCATTTATACTTAAAGTCTTAAAAAGATCACATGTACAAAAACAATTAAAAAAGTTTTTTGCTAAAAACACAATAATAAATGATAAAATAAACGGAACTCTAAACTCATCACAGCATATCATATATAATAGCTACTTATAATCGTATATATAAAACACTGACTAATCACATTTTAATGCTCTAACTTGTAATATGGGTTTGATGGAGATAGTATCATTTATGTCTGGAAAGTTAGTGGCATTAAACAACAGCTGCCACCTGAATTATTTTTCTTCTAATAACATTTTATGATTACCACCCCTAGGATTCAGCTTTAATACTTCAGAAATAGCAAACTTAAATGTCTTACATCCTGAGTTACTTGACGAATGCCTGTATAATGCATTATTCATATTACATTTCTTTATTTGATATAGGTGCTCATATATCCTATTTTTTAACAATCTATTAGGTTTGCCCACATAGAGGTTGTTGCTTGTGAATACTCCTGATATATTTATTTATATTTACTGTAGAAGAAGTGCCAATCAGTCCCTGCAAACAGACTTTGCAATGAATTTAGCAATTACAGTTGCAATTAGGATGGCTTAAATACCATTCATTCAGTCAGTGTCGCTGTTAAAAGATCATGAGAGGCAATCTGTCCTTGCATTTGCAAGGCTACAAGCAGTAATGGTAAATATATAAGCAGCCATGATCTCTATTCCATATGCTTAAACAATTTCAAAGGCTACCTGAAGTTTATGTGAACTATACATATGCATATGACAGGTGTTTTAGAGTAGCAAAGGTAAGTTGTTATGTAGAATACAAAATAAATCATTGTTTGTAGTACAGGTATTTTTTTGGTGTTCAAGTCTGGATGATGTAGTTGGGGCGGACAATCAAGGCATTGCCCAGGCTTTTTTAGCTTAGGTACAGCTGTGGGTTATCTGTGTATTTTATAGTTATATGTTCTTATCCTTTTGGCATGTGGTTTATTTTTTTTTTCTTAATTTTTTCCCCCTTTTTCAACTAAGTGTAAATATGGGATTGGGGTTCTTTTAAGAGGGCAAGCTATTTGGGATTAATATGTGTATGTGTCTTTTTTGTGTGCTCATGTGAAAATTTACTTTTGCTGTTAACAAGTCTTTCAAGCAGTTTTAATAGCCTTCCTGATGCACAAAATATATAACATGTATATGTGTAAATGTGTATCTTCATAAGTAATATCTATAAATGTGAGATAAATTATATTTTTATAATAGTTACTATATATTTTTTTCAAACTGTTGTGTACTGTTGTGCAACTACATTTTTGAATGTAACTTCAGAGAAGAAGAAATGCAACACCTTCACTCAGTGAGAAAGCTTAATAAGTTTTTATTAGTGAAGACACCAACAATCCCAACTAGTCTGTTACTACTAGTTAAATTACTACCATAGATCTGCTCTGAGCCAAAAAGACTGTAGCCAGAAGACACTGCACTGCCTTAATCTGCTTGTTACTTTCCTGCTTAGCCTTTACATCACTCATGAAAAAGATCTCAGTCTATTTATACTCCTTCACTGAAGTCACCTGTTCAACACAGAATGTGAAGAGAGCAGTTCAGTAGTTTCCTATAGAATACCTACATCTGAATGTTTCAATTCTCATCATAGCTGCTTATCACTCAGCAACAACAGGTCAAGTACATGTCAATTCTCAAGGTCGCTTGGTAGAAAATGGTGACCTCTTCTACAGGCAGTAGAGATGACACCTCTAGATTCATAAACCAGACATCTTGGCATCCTTGGTACATTTGGATATCCTTTCCACTAAAATCATGACCAAGAGCAGTGTTAAGCTTCACTCTTTGTGAAGCCTGATAGGTGCCTTGAATAAATTTGATGATATGCAATAATGTGGTTTGAAACATTCAGTGCATTCAGACTAGGACTGAACAACTGGACTAGTAGTGACCCCAGAACCTCATATTCCCATGACTCCAACAGAAAATGATAATGTACAAAATCAGAAGCCTTAACCAAGTCCACAGTTCAAATGGCTTATCAAATCTGTTGACTCCCAAACAGCTGTACCAGATTAAGGAGCTAGACTGCTGTTCTGCTACCTGGGCAACAGTCTTATTACTTTCACTGAATCCTTAATTCAGTAAAATGGAACCTCTGTTCTGGCTGGTGAGCAAAGGCCTTTCCAGGGAATTTTTGTCATTTCTTAACATGGATGGCAACAACATCAGTTTACCAGTTCAGCAGGACTTGCCTTGGCTTCCATGTAACATCAAAGAGGCATATTTCATATTATCCAATTCCTATTTATTGCTTTCATCTCCAGTTGGATTTCGTATAGACATGCATCCTTATCAATTTGATAACCTTTGACTACTCCAGTGGATTCAACTGCATTGAGAAACCCCATTCTATCAAAAATTAAAGGCAGTCTGTCCTGAAATGAAGCATGTTCATTGAGATAAGGACTCTATCAAAATGTTCATTCCACCTCTTGACGGTTCCTTACTAGTAGTTCATATTCCCTCACTCATGCTTAGTGCACTGTGGTTGAGATCCCACCTTTACCATAAAAGTTGCTGAATGGGTTTCCATGACAATTTGAGGCCATACAATAGTCTTTGTCCATATCTGTATATTCCTCTGTGTCCATGATTTTCCTGTGACAACCCCTGTTGCTGCAGCCTTCTTTACCTTCCATGAACTCTCATATGAATTAGTAGTCTGATGGATGAGCATTGCCCAGAAAGCCACTTTCTTCGACATAACAGCTCCCATCTCTGCCAGTGTCAACCAACAGGTTCTATGGATGCCATCATGATTGTTGGCTTAACAGTTGAGGTCTTGAACATGGTCTTTTAAAAGTCTTTGTCTCTGGCCTCACTCACAGCACAGTCAGAGAAAGATGAATTCATCACTGAAACAGGCTTCTGCCAGATGTCTCGTCATTACTTGTTTTGCTTTTTTTAGGCTTTTCTGACCATCTAATCAATGAATCCAGCCCACACCAAGTGATAATCATTTGAGAGCTCTACCACTTTCTTTGTCAAAGTGTCCAACATTAAAATCATATCAGTGGTCTAAAATGCAATTCGTCAACATATTGATTGCATTTTTGGGGATCAAGCTGACACCACAGTCAATAACATAATGGGCAGGGTACTGACCCACAAAACTAAAATGAATTATTTTTTTTCTATGAAATGTTTAGTTTTGCAGTAAACAAGATTTTAATATATTATTGCCACATTTATGTTGAACTCATGGCCTCAGTTCCTAATGACACAGCACCTGAGACAGTCATTGACTTTCAGCCAATGATCTTTGATACTAAACATGCTAAGAAGACTCTTAATCAAACATGACATTTTTGACAGACAGTTCATGACTTGAACAGCAATCTTATAACTGATTACAGTCAGTAAATAATGAGGAAGTTGGAGTTTCAGACTTCAGACCTTTCAGAAAATGCATGCCAATGCATAAGCTATTATTGTATCAACTTTCTATGCTTATAAGAACATTATTTAACATTTGTCCCCGATTTTGGGCCTTTGATCCCCCCATTATTTTTGGTTTTGTCCAAATTTCTTGCATTAAGATGTTGAAAGGTATAGGCCTGATCAGTGCAGAATATAGAGGAGTCAGGGCTTATTTGGACCTAGAAGAAGCACCTTTTGTGATCAGCTGTGCCAGGCAGAAGGATTTCCTGACCACTGTTGCAACATGATGGTAAAAGGAGAGGGAGTTAGCTACCTATGTTCCATGGTCTCCCATATCTTCATTTTGGTATGGAGAGTTTTCTATACTGTAAACTGTGTGGAAGGTTTGTGTTTTTTAGCATTTTGTTTCTGCAAGTTGTCAGCATACAATAGTGTAACAAGGGTGGGGTGAAGAAAACAATTAGTATTAAGGGGTGCAATCAAGATCTCTGAGTCCAGCTTGATCCAAACTTTTTTTTTTTTTGCTCTTCAATGAAGAGCTGAAAGGCCTTGGATTAGCTGCTATACCCTTGGTAGCCATTCACACAGTAAGCCAAAGACATTAACTTTTTTTTTGTTTACTCTTTTCCCAAAATCTGGGGGCGATATAGTTTTGGTGGGGTGTAGATTGGCTGGCTGTACTGAGGGAAACCAATCAGGTTTCTACAGTAACTAGAATATACATATTTTCTGGTCTTTCCTGAGAGCTGGGGGAGGGGGGTTTGGGGCAAGAATTTGGTGGCTTTCTACAGTAAGCCAAAAAATATATTTTTTAAAAACTCTTCAACAGTTAAGAAGGACGTGGATTGGCTGCTATACTGTAGGACTAGGAAGCCAATCAGTTTTCTTCAGTAAATACAAGTTCTTTTTTTAGAGTACAAGTTCAAGGGACCAGGACATTGCAATAAATTATGAAATACATTGAAGAAATAGCGGTAATGCAGAAAAAAAGGCATTTACTAAGGAATTTTAAATCTGACACTAGCTGTCTTTGCATAGACTGCAGAGAGGAAAATCCTAAGCATATCTAAACAATCCTATCTTGCTTTGTGATTTATTGATCTTTACTGTTAAAAAGAAGTGCAACTGTGAGTGATAGTGACATAAAGGAATTACAACTTTTGTCTGGGTTGCAGAACTTGTATAGTCAGAACAACTTTAGTCTACTTACTTTAGTATTTAGCTGTATATTGCTTGTGATTTTTTTGTCATAGATGTTGATTTAAGTTCTCCTTGAATTCTGTGGTTACTGATTTTGATTATTCTTTTCTTTTACAATATTGTATTAGTTTTCTGCTGATTATGGATTCCTTAAATGAGTATGCAATTAACGATTTGCTAATGCACAAATATCTTGTACAGTATAATAAATGTTATGTATATTTAAAGGTAACAGCTGATAACACTGGTGATCTGTATTCCTCGTGTCAAAGGTTGGATGATTTTCTTACCATTGTTAGAAGTAAATCTAGACTTGATGATGATGATTGCACTTGTGCAACTGGCATGGCTTGGAGAACTGTTGTTTCATATTTTAATGACTGGACTGGTGAACTAAATAATGTTCAGCATAGAACAAATAGAGCACATTTAGGAAATGATGCATCTTGTCTGCAAAGATCATTCAACCCCTATGAAACAAGATGATGCCCCTGACAACTTTGGAATTCTGGATGCAAGTATTCAGTGATCTGAGCATCCAGTTTGTTTACAAGGAAACAAAAAAGAAAGAAAGGAATAAGTACACAACAAATAACAAGGAAGAAAAAGAAACTGATTAATGACTGTAAAGGAAAGGGAATACGTACTAAAAAAAACCCACTGATTTGTTATGTAACATACAGGTTACAGGGAATGATACTATTTTTCTATCAGAAAACCTTCAGTCTACAGAAAAAAGGCATCATTTTTCCAAAAGAGAAAGTAGAAAAAAGAGGCAAGGGGCAGGTGAAAAGGAAGAAATCAAAACTGAACGTGGAAAGATTGAAGAACATTACTATAAGAAAAAATAAGAGAAAGGCAGATGTTGACTACATGGCTCAAGCTGTGGATTTACAGTGCCAGCTGGATGAGAATTTAATACACAATGAAAACAGTGGGATTAATAAGACTAACGGTGATGAAGATGTATTGTTTGTAACAATTGATAGAGCAGATATTACTGTATTAGAAGCTGAATATTCTTCAGAGCTGGTCAGCAAATATATTCTTGTAATTGGAGATTCAGTTATTAGAGGAACAGATACTTAAATTTGCAGAGCAGATAATGAACATTAAATAGTGTTATGCTTGCTAGGAGCAAAAATAAAAGATGTGAGACAAGCCTTGGAATGCCTTAATGTAAAGTAGTACAGATCTGTTTTTATTCATGTCAGTACAAATTATCTCATCAGCAAAGATTCTCTGACTGGTAGTAGGGAACTGACAGCTCTCTTAGATAGTATAGCTTGTTTTATAGCTTGTGTTAGGACATATTTTTCACAAATCACCTATAGAAAGGATAGTCAGGTCACTGTGAATGAAAAGATTTTTTGGTAAATACCTACATGGGAAAAAATGTCCTGTTTTAAAAAATGGAAATGTGTAGAGCATCCAAGCCTAGTTTTGGGCACACGTGTTCAGACAGGATGGCGTGTATTTGTCAAGACCAAAAAAGAGAATTTCTGCAGCAGATATTTTGCAATATTTGACAAACATTAAGCAGGATTTTTGCCAGTTCACAGATAGGAACATTTGATGCATCTCTGATGGTTGTTACTGCTAGGAGCATTAATAATATTTTTTTTATTGGAAAATTTGCTTCTACAAGGTTGATATTGTTATTGTTTGTGAAACATGGTTAAAGAACAATGACTGGAGACTGGTTCTGTCAGGGTATAAATGTTTTTACTATAACAGACATTCTAACAAAAAAATCTGGTGGCGGTGTTATGATAGGGATAGATAGCTATGAGATCTGTGATTATTACATGTTCAATGATAACACCAATACTATAGACTGTGTAACTGTGACAATAAAGACAACCCTGGAACATATAACAGTTGTTGGAGTGTATAGACCACCAAAGTCAAGTGCAGATTACCTATAGGAATTCATACATTTCTTGCATGAAACACATGAGGGAAGAATAATATTAGCTGGGGACTTAAATTTACCAGAAACAGACTGGAATAATATTGATTTAACAACATTAGTAAGGAAATTATTCACAATTTATATTCAGGAATGACAATCGCTTCAGATTATAAAAAAAAAACTACCAGGGGGCAGAACATACTAGACATTTTGTGTGTTCTTAAAGAAATTACTGTAAATTCAAGTCAAGTTTTACCACCATTGATGTGCAGTGATTATGGGGTTATAAAGGTTAATTTGTTGCTAGATAATTCTGCCAAACTGAAATCTAAACCAGTGCAGAGCAGGTTAATTACAGATTGTATGGAAGCAAAACAGTCAGTATGTGAAAATAGAAGATGTGAGACAAGCCTTGGAATGCCTTAATGTAAAGTAGTACAGATCTGTTTTTATTTGTTGGGTTCAGTGGAAAACTGCAGATGGAATGTAGAAAGAGAAATTGTTTTGAGTGCAGAAAAAAAAAAAGTTTAACATCAGGATCTAGATATACAACATCGGGGGGGGGGGGTATATTTCCATAAGAACAAGATGTCTGATTAAGGTGAGCGACAGAAAATATAAAAGATGGAAGAGAGGTTGAGCTACAACTTTGAAAACTGAAATGAACAAGCTGGGAAACAGAGTAGGCATAGTGTGAGACAAGATCAAGAAAAATTTGAAGAAAATTTATATAAAGATATTGAGCATAACAGGAAACCATTTGATAGACACTTAAGATGTGGAAGGAGTAAAGACACACACATTGATAAACTGTGTGTAGATTCTAAAGTTTATTTTAAGACATAACAAATTACAGATATATTTACAAAGTCTTATGCAAAACAGTTTGGTTCCACAAAATGGGTGATGTGATAAATTGTTCTACTGACATCCAGGTAACCCCATATACTGGAATCAAATTAAATTATATTGAAAAAGAACTGCGCATACTGGATCCAAACAAAGCAAAGGGAGTAGACGGAATTAATAACAGTGACCTGAGAACACTTCAGCAAGCACTTATGGTACCGTTATATCTATTATTCACTAGGTCATATAAATATGGAGAGATTCCTCAAGATTGAAAACATGCACTTATTAAACATGTCTTTAAGGGAAAAGGGAGTAGGACAAACCCAGAGTCATATAGACCTTTAAATCTATTTCATGTTGTGGAAAAATAATGGAGAAGATAATATTGGATAAGTTATTATCAGAACTGGATAGGTTGGGACTTGAAATCATATATCAACATGCATATGTTGAAAATAGATCTATTACTACCTGTAACATGATGTTCTATAACAATATAATAAAAGCTATGAATGAAAAAAAGTGCTGTGTTGTAATTTATACAGATGTAACTTCAGCATTTTACAGGGTCATACACAAAACACTGATCAATAAATTAGTACAACTAGGTATTAACGTACTCTTGATAAGATGGATAGCTGCATGGCTTACAAATAGGATATGGCAAGTATCTTACAGGAAGTGGATAAGGTGAAATCCTTGGTTACAGTCATTGCATCGCATGGGACTCTATCCTAGGCCCTTACTTGTTTAGATTGTATCTTTCAGACCTAACTTTTTCATCTGAGGTGTTCTACCATCTATATGCAGATGACTTGATAAGGCATGTCTGTAAAATAACCTGACTAAATTGACCATTTGGGCACAGGAGAATAATATACTAATAAATACATTAAAAAACTAAGCATATGAGATTTGGGAGACGTAAATTGAAAGGTGAATATTTAATACAGCACACAGTGATTGAAACTGTAGACTCATTTAAGGACCTGGGCATATGGGTAGATTCAGCTATGGGTTTTTCTAATCATATCTGCCAATTGGCTAATGATAGTTATAGAACAATAGGTTGTATAAAAAGATTTATAACATCTAGGAAATCAACAATGATAAAGTCATTGTTTGTTAGTTACATTAGACCTAAACGTGAGTATGGAATAATAATAATAATATGGAAACCCTATAAGAAAACAAGCATAAGTAAACTGGAAAGAGTTTAGCGGAAATATACCGAGGGTATCCATTGATGTGAACATTTAAGTTATTATGAAAGACTAAAATATCTGAACTTCTGCAGTGTCTCTTACAAATTTCTAAGAGGAAATCTTACTCAGGTATATAGGGCATTTAGAGACAGCTACCTCTAGGGATGTTTGGGGTTATCAAAAAGTACAAGAGAACCATAAAACAACCTATGTAGAAGATTCTATAGGAATGAGAAGTGTAGTAGTTGGTTCTCTGACAGAGTAGCTGATACATGGAACAGACTACCAAATTACATTAAACAAGTAGTAGTGTAGATATTTTTAAGAACAGCCTGGACACTTATTATGTGAACACATGTTTTTGTATATTGGCAAGCTAGAAGGGCATTAATGCCAGTGCTTGAAATATTTGTTTGTATGTATGTATATTTAGTGTAAAACTCATATTCTAATAAAAGTCCCACAGATAATGCAAAATGATACAATCATGAGAATTTGTTTATGATAGCACACCATAATATTATAACATTAAGAATAAAAGAACCACGTGCATATTCTAGAACTTTCTTTCTGTAAAGTACTTGTCAGAGGCTGTGTTACTTCTCACCTGTTATAAAGAAAAAGATAAGAATATGGGGAGGAAGTGTGTGAAAAATTACTAAGACTTTAAGATAAGGAGGAGGGATACACAGGGTTAATGATAAGAGGGGAACAAAAGTATATAGAGAAGGGGAGGGAATAGCTCAGAGAGGCAGAAAATATACTTACAAATATCTCTGAAGCAAGCACATATGTTTTGTTCAACCAAGTGGGAATGAAGTGACGTCCTGAATGAGACAAGGTTACCTGCGAACACAATGGGGTCTGGTAGTGATTTCCAGCAAACTGGAGCCAGTTTAAAGAAGGACCTCTCACAGATAGCAAGAGTAAAGGAAAGTCTGGAAAGAAGGAGAGAATTAAAGTTTCAAAGAGAGTAGTCAGAGGTGTTCATACAGAATTTATTGAGCGGGGGGGGGGGGTGATATCCTTGGTTAAGAAATTTATATGTGGGTGTATTAAGGAGTAGACTGGTTTTATCACTAACTGATAGCCATTTCTCTTTGGTAAGAGTGATGCAGTGGTATTCCAATCTGAAGGAAAGGTTAAAAAAGTTGAGTATTTGATTTACAGCTCTTTGTAACTGGGTGGTATTGTGATGACGGTTCACTCAGTGAACTGTTGTTTAAGCTTGGAAATTTAATAGGCTAGGTACATCCTTACATGATACCAGTAAAGTCAAAATAACATTTATTCTGTCAAAGCACCCATATTTAATTGAGACAGAGAAGAGAGTAAAATCTTTTTGCGAAAATGTTACTTTTAGGAAATGTATTCTACAACAGTACTTTTCTTTCCATTGACATGGTAGTTTTCCATTAGAGACTTCAAAACCACAAATGTTTGGCTCCCTAGACCAAATGCTTTTTTTGACTTAAAGGAAATGTTTGCATTTTGCATCTATCTGCAAAATGTGTATTTTTTCAGCTAACAACCAGTGTGAATTCAGGCAGTTTATTACATTTATTTTGAAAGGGTTCCACTCATTTTATTGAGAATGCTTTTGTCAAACATGAGATCACAGCACTATATCTAGCTGTGTTTGTTGAAGTGGTGCTTTACTGTCATTTTTTTTTAATAAGGTGCACCTTTTTGCAGTTTAGCAGTGGAAGTCAATAGCATGTGTCATTCACTTATACTGTTAACATGCTAATTAGTCGACTCAGGGTTAGGGAAGGCTGGGGGAGTTTTAAGGCTAGGGGCCGATTGGGGAATTTGTGAATTTTGGTTTAGGAAGCAGGGGGTGTTGTACTGTTAGAGTCAAGGTTGCTAGAAGGCTATATAGCTTAGCAGTATTAGGTTATGGAAGGGTTATATAATTTTGGAGGATCAGGTGAGATGGAGGTAAGGCAGCTACGATTTTAGAGTCTGATATGATTTTGATTGTATTTGATGATTTGATGGTTTGGGAGTCAATTAATTTTTATCGATGTAAGCAGATTTCATTTTAATGATATAGACCCTCTGACCCTTATAAAAATGGATTGTTTATATGGTGATTTACACTTGCATGGCATTTTATCTACATAGCATTTCTAGAATGTTTTAATTTGAGGTGCTGCAATGTTGGTGTGACATTTTGAGCATTGTAGTTATTAATGCCTTACACAGACACAGAGGACTGGGACTTGATCTATAATCATACCATTTTGTTATGTGTTCAAGAAATGGATGATAAGGAATTTACAATGACAGCAAAGCTCAGGAAGTAATCTTATAAGTTCATAGGTACTTACAACACTATTGATCTGTAAAGATCTTAAGAGGCCTAGTCTTATATTCCCATGGTAGTTTCTAGCCCTTATATTTTGTATACAAATAACCCAGATATAGGCCAAACAAGGATATGCTGGGCCAGTTACAGGTTCCCCCTAACAATGAGGGACAGTGGTGCTAAACCGGGGGTGAATTTGCAATTGGCCATCCTTTCATCCAAACTGCAATTGAACAGAATTGGAGAAGTACTTTGCTTTATGTGGATTGAAAGACTGTTCCACAGAAGTGGTATTCTCTGTGATACAAACTTAATCCTCCAACCTGTTCCATGTATTTTACAAAAGAGACTGAGATCCCTTGAGTGTGTGTTTATGATACCAGTAGAATCCCAAATGAATATAATAGGTTTGACAGAATAGAGTCTGTTGAAGCTGTATACACAAGGCATAGGTCACCTCTCAGTAGCTTATATGATACTGAAAAGAGGGAAGGGCTTTGAGATAGTCTGCATAGATGTTATGATTTAGGCTCTTGCTTTTTTTAGTGAGAACGTTCTGTCGTCATTCCAGTTGAGACAAGTGTTTGGACAGGTACATAGAGAAAAGGGCATTATAGTGAATGATCAGTCTAATGCTTGCCAAGTACAGTGGAACAATTTCATTCCCGGATCTGGATGCACTTCCTTTAGATGTAAGCTGTGCAATGAACAAGGACTTCCTTATGGCAGTGAATACAAGGAAATGAAAGGACAGTTCATTGTTGACATAGGTTCCCTGGTCTCTAAATATGAGATCAGTTTTCAGGGGTGTGATGTTAATGTGATAATTAAAAAGGAAGTTATGCTTGCTGAAGGATACAATTATGCAGTTCTTGGCATTTAGTTTTTGTCAATGGTTTTGGTACCAGATATTTGTTCTGGACAGGCTGTCTTGAAGGATTTTGGTGTCCCATGGGGAGTTATGATAGCACCAAGTTTGCAGTTCTCTACAAACTTGGTCAGCCACAAACCCATAAAATTATCTTTGACCTTTCAGAAGTAAATGCCAAAGAGGAGTGTTCCCAAGGACTAAACTCTGGGGTTCACCTCTAGGGACAGGTCTATTGGAGGAGGTATAGCCACCCATTCTTATTTCCTAAGTTTTGTTTCTGAGTCAGATTGCTATCCAATGACATACACAGGGATTGATATTTAGCTGCGTGAGTTTATGTATGATACCTGAATGTGGGATGGTGTCAAATGCGTTTGCAAGATCTAAATATGCAGCGTGTACTGTTTTGTGCTCATCCATTGCTTCACTAACTTTTTCAGATAAGTTGACCAGTGTAAGTAGGCAGGACCTGCTCTTAATGAATACGAACTGGGTTGGGTCCAGAGTCTGTAGGTTACCTATATTCGTACATATGAATTCCATAATGTTTCCTTCCATAGACTTTCAGAGGAGACTTGTCAGGTTTCTGGTTCTATAATTACCTGGGTCAATTGAAGCCCCACGTTTATGCAATGGAATGACCATTCCTGTCCTGTGTTCATCCAGCATGAATCTTATTTTGAAGCTGATATTGAATAGCTTCTTCAGGGGAGCAGAAAGGTCATGTTTCCATCTGACCAGAAGGTAGCCTAGTGTGTTATCTGGTTCTATAGATGTAGAGTTATTAGCCTTTAATAATTTTGACCTTTTTTCTTTATGTTGGTTGTGAGTGGAGAAATACAATCATAATTCTTTGTAACATCTGTGTTTTACAGCATTAAAAAGTTGTAGCATACTCCATCCAGCATCAAAGACAGCAGCCAAAACCAAAATTAACATGTCCTCAGACATCAGCCTTAAAGTCTGCAAGACTGTGACTACACGACGGATATTACTGCTTTCAAATCTGTCAGGTTTCTCTGATTCTGTTCTATAGTGGATGCTGTGCGGTAGCTTGAAGTGAATAATATCAACACTTGGTTTCTGGTCATAACCCACTTATTATATGCTGAAGATATGCCTGTCAAATGAATGTCAAGAAACTTACTTCAAGAAGACATAATAAGTAGCTATGGTTGGAGAGGCTTCAGCATTATTCTTTGTAGTGCACAGAATTTTATGCTAGAGCATATCACCAGCCAACACAAAAAAAGAAAAAAATAAATAAAAAGATCCTATGTATTTTCACAGGTTTAAAAGCTATATACACTTCTGTGTCTCTCTCTCTCTCTTTCTGACACACACACACACACACACACACACACACACACACACACACACACACACACACACACACACACACACACACACACACACACCTACAGACATCCTATTTCCTTAGTCATTTTTTTTTGGTAGAGAAAACATCAGTGATTGGATGTATCTTTTCCGTACATTAAATTTTGCATTAGCAGAAGAGGCCACAAGTAAGGTCTAGGTCAAACTTTTGAGCAAACCTTTATAAATGCACATATATGATCACAATATGATAAACATGCTCATTAACAAAAAAAAGTTATTCTTTCACAAAGGGAGGCAAGCCTTCAGGATCCCTCATGTGGGTTGTTGTATCCCTGCACCAGTTGCTAAATATTACAGTAAACTCTGATGCCATCATTACTCAAAGAAAAGGGAAATTGTTTGGTTTTACCAAGCAATTATTTATCTTTGTCTGTTGACTGGTGAATTTGGCATCAGGAAAGAAGCTTTCTCACAAAATACTGCTTATAATTGCTACTCATTCATTTTATCTTCAGTCATGCGTATTTATTTATTATTTTTTATTTATTTATTGACATTTGTTTACCAGGAAGTTCCACTGGGCCAAGCAGAGCCCATTTTAGGTGGAGGCCTGGGGAGAAAAGCTCCACATGAACACTAATAAGATACATAGTATATCACAAGGCATACATTTTGAGTATATATAGGACAAATGGAGGAAAAACTTCTTCAAACAGTAGTACATTTAGAGTATATACAAACACTTGATACACACTTAATAAAACTAATTACAATGCAGTACAACTATAGTTAACGTAGTAATATGGTGAGTGCAAAAAGCTTATGTATACACACCTGATACACACATAAACTAATTGGAATGTAGTACAAGTATAGCTGATATAGTAGTATTGGTGAATAAAAATGATTAGCCCTCAGATGATGACTGAGATTTAGAGCTGGGGAAGACATGAAGAGGCTGCAGCAGTTATGGTATATGAGATGAAATGAGTGGGAGAATATGAGAAGGAACATGTAAGGAGTTGTGAGTGGCAATGGTACAGGTAGAATGGGTAGGACTAATAGAGATGGAGAACAGGAGAAAAGGTCATTAGTAGTAATTGAAGTATGTGAGTAACAAGGTAGGAAGGGTGGGAGTAATAAAGATGGAGATCAGAAGAGAACATCATTAGTAGTAATAGAAATATGTGAGTAACAAGGGAAAAAAAGGGAAATAGTAGGAAGGCCGTAAGATCTAGGTAATGGCTGGAGGAGGCTTAGTGCAGTTACAGATCCATTTGGAATAAAAGTGTGTGCAAAGGCTGGTTTTGAAGAAGGGAGTATATCACATAGTGCAAATGGCTGGGGGATGGCTGTTCCAGGTTTTAGCTATTGCAAAGGAGTATAATAGTTGCCCAGTGGGTAGTTTAGGTTTCTGAATTTGGAGGAGGTATTGCTTTTCTGATCTTAGGGACCTATTGGGATTATAGTGGGAGAATAAGGTCTTTAGGGCAGGGCAATCCTGTGGTTTAGTAAGGAATTTGTGTGTGGTAATTATTAATGTTTTTAGAGGTATGCAGTAGTGGGTGGAGTGGTGATTGTTGAAAATTTGACTGCTTTGTTGTACCATATTTCTGATTTGGTTTTGATGGAGGATTAGAGGTTAGTTAGTAGAGGGACACCACAGATTAGACAAGGAAGTAAATAAGTGGAAGCAAGTACTTCAAGAAAACACTGCAGGCTAGTCTCACACATTGTGTAACTTTTTGTAAAATTAAAAGGAAAACCACAAGTAATGGTGAAGCACTGTGTCACACAAAAAAGACTTTAATCCACTGGTTTAGCGCCTTCAGTCCAAAAATTAGGCCTTCAACAGAATCTGATGAAGGCCTAATTTTTGGGCTGAAAGAGCTAAACCAGTGGATTAAAGTCTTTCTTGTGTGACACAGTGCTTCACCATTACTTGTGGAAGCAAGTACTTGTTTTATGGAGAGAGAGAGAAAATGTTTATGTCTGTAGAGTAGTCCCATTTATTTGTGAATCTTGCTGTTGTTATTTTGTAAGTGTAGGCCAAATTTTAGGTTTTCATCAATTATAACACCTAACAGTTTGGTTTGGGTAACTTGCTCAATTTTAGTGTTGTTTAGAGAGGATATGTTGAATTGAGATTTCTTAATGGGAGTGTTTTTCTTTGGGGTGAATATTATGAGCTTGGTTTTATTTGGGTTTAAAGACAGGTGGTTATTGTGGAGTCAGGTTTCTATGGCGGTAAATGCAGATTGAGTAATTTGCTGTAGTTGAGTTTTGTTTTCTGAAGAGCAGTTTATAGTAGTGTTATCTGTGTAATGAACAAGAGACCCTTGTTGGAATGATGGGTGGAGGTTGTTGATGAAAATATTAAACAGGATGGGGCCATAATATGGAGCCTTAGGGGACACTGGTAGGATTATGAATATATGGGAATATAGAGTGTTGCCATTTTACAGTGTGTTCTCTATCAAACTGGTAGCTTTTGAACCAGTTTACAGATAAAGTAGATAGTCCAATGTTAGAAAGCTGAGAAAGGAGGAGTATGCAAGAGATAGTATCAAAGGCATTAGACAAATCCAGAAATAACATGGCGACAATCTTCCCTGAGTCGCAAGCTTTATTAACTAGGTGCATAAAGGACATTAGTGCAATTGAAGTACTATGGCTAGGTCTGAAAACATGCTGAGTTTCAGAAAGGATTTGATTTTTGAGAAGGAATTGTAGAAGCTGGGTGTGTACACATTTTTCCAGGAGGTTGGAGATGGAGGATAGAATAGCTATAGGGTCGGAGGTGGAAATATCTCTTGAGGTACCCCCTTTGTGGAGAGGTAGTATGTTTGCTTTTTTCCAGAGGTTGAGGATATAGGATTCTTGGATGTATTTTTGAGAATGTTAATGGGATAAGCAATAGTGTCTGCAGCAATTTGTAGGTGTTCTGCAGGTATGCCATCTGCTGCATTTGATCTGGGCTTTAGTTTCAGAAGAAGTGTTTTATGAATGTTGTAGGAACAGTAGAAAGTTTGAATTCTGGAAAGAGATTGGGTTTAGCTAAGTTTGTATGGGTGGATGGCATATGTATCCTATGTAACTGGAGCTGGAAAACCAATCCAGGGAAATATCTGGATTTCAGTGCAATTGTCTAATTTTGTTACACTGAGAAATAGTCAAGATGAGCATAAAAAAACTTTATTTTAACAGCAGGGGTCATAAATGTTTATCATTTCCCAAGTCTTACATATAAATAAGGGATCACGTCAGTCGCCCTGCTAGACAGGGGTCCAGGAAAGTAAATAATGTGGGAAGAAATAGCCAGGGAATTGTTATGGCTAGGCTTGTATAGGCCCTAGGGCTGATAGCCTAGTACCAACCTATGAACCTATAAGTATATACATCTTTATGTAGAAACAGTTACATTTATATACTAGTTTTATTTTTTTACACTTTTTTGACAGGGTTAGTCCCAATGAGCCAGTGGACTCTTTTTAGTGGACAGCCTAGGTGGTATTCTTACTGACTAAGGGAAATTTGTCCAGAGCACTAGGGGACTTCCCTTACTCTTTTTGAAAAATGAAAAGGAATCTTTTGCATTCACCTGAGCTACCACCAACTCAGGCAGATATGACCTCAGCTCAGCTGTCTCATCTTAAGGGCAACACACTTAGGAGTACAGGACAGCACCTCCATTATGCTGCATTGCAGTGTCACTATGGGATAAGTAATGGGGAGAATAGAACCCACACCCTCCTTTTCTTTCAGTAACAAAGGTAAGTGCTCTACCTGTTGAGCTACTGCCACTGCCACTAGCATAGCAAAGGAAACTGAACAATTGAACAAGCTGAATATAGTATTTACCAACCTTAACAATTCAGATCTTAAATGATCAAGGAACAGCTTAATGTGTATCATTGTCTGGATTGCTTGTGTGGGCCACATGGGGTTGAAGGAAGACAAAATGTTCCTTTGGGCTTCAGAATAGCAGTGATGGATATCAACAAAATAATTCATGGAAAGGAGGATGATGAAGACAAAACAGCATTTTAAGACATTCAGACAAATTGCTTTAGAAACCTATTTTCAACTAAGTCATTATTCAGAGACTGTTCTTATCTGCTGATCTTCTGTCTGTTAGAAGTCTTTTGATTTAACAGAGAGAGAAGTGCTAAACTATTTTTTCATTCTGATGGTTCATTATTTAGTGTACCTTTGCTTGTGAATTCTCTGGGTTTCAATATGCTGTTTCTATTCGTCTTTCTCTCTCTCTCTCTCTCTCTCTCTCTATATATATATATATATATGCTTACATTTAGGTGCATTTAGTTTTACTGAGTACTCTATTCATCAGACAGATTGAGCTGCACCTTTTCTGATCAAGAACTGATTTTGTCACAGAGTGCAGGTATACATACAGTTGTGTGAGATTGCAGTATAATAGGGTTAGGGCCTTTGCCTTTTCAACATTGTTGTGTGATTTTGGAGTTGGTATATATAAGCTGCAGGCAGAGTGTGTGTGGGGAAGGAAGTGCACTCTCCACACTGGGATGCACGTGCGGTTATCCCAATGCATAAAAATGGTTTTATTTTAGTATTTTTTTATTTTCAGTCAGTTGTGCTTCAAGCACTGTTTTTGTGATCAGTTTGTATGTGTGTGTGCGTGTGTGTGTGTGTATATATATATATATACACACACTCACACACACACACACACACACATATATATATATATATATATATATATATACACACACATATACATAGAATCATTGAATGTACAAGGCAACATGTGCCTTACCAGTACCAACCCTTAGACCTTACCTCCTTTATCAAGGGACAAGAGGCCAGTTATACACAAGGTGAATTTATGAATATCCATTCAATTGTCTAATTCCATGTGTATGTGTGTGTGTATATATATATATATATATATATATATATATATATATATATATATATATATATATGTATATATATGTGTGTGTGTGTGTATCCATCAATTTGCAATTCAAGAATTGTCCCATTTTGCAAGTAAATCTCAAATTTATGGATTGACAGTTTTTTCCAAGGCTTGAATAAATTCTTAAGGATTTATTTCTAATGGTAGAAAGCAACTTACCATTTGCCATTTTTCTCTTTTTTCCAGGAGCAACTGCATTGATTCCAAGGCGTTAACTAAATATGGGGTGTTCCTTTCTCGCAGCTACCCTTTAAGTTTTCTAACACAGAACAGTAGTGGTATTTCTAAACAGGATGAAGAAATCTCAGGTGTGTATATCTTCTTAAAGCATACTCACCCACGTTTTACATAAATTTATCATATGAAAAATGCCCTTTTTGTGTATTGTTTCTATACCAGCATAATTTACTTTTTTCCCTAATACATCTTTAAAATGTGAGTCATCTGTCATAACTATCATGTACTGAGAAATTCTATATCAAAAAATATCTGCAGTAGATGGCTATGTTATTTCCTATTTAATATACCTGTATAAAAACTGTCTAAAATAAATGGTTTTGCAGAGGGTGAAAGTTGCAGCTTTAATCAGCTTTTATTTTTGTACATAAAGAATCACACTCAGAGACTAAGCAGGCTTGAAAGAAAATAATTTAGTTTTCATATAGAGACACCACTGTGTGACTGATTGCATAAATTAAAAAAGGTTATCAGATTACAAAGTGTATTTCAGATTAGAAGTGTACTTTTCAAAATTAGTTCAGGATTCTGTTGTAGAGTCTAGGAATGCATTTTGACCAGTATGAACACATTGTGTAACATGGCTCACCTGTATATATGTAAGCAGATCTGTATATATGTAGGTATGTTTTTATTTATTTGTTTATTTAAATTTAATAGACAGGGTAGGGAACTGATCCAAAGTAGACTCATTTAAACTCCAGCCTGAGAATTACAAAATAATACAAAATAGCAAGTTCAGTACCGAAACAATGAAATAGCAAAAACGGTAAAGCATTGCAGTTTAAAGAGTTTTAAAAATTCACACAATGGAATTGCTTGGAAATTAATTTCAAACTGCAGCAGGTGAATTTCTCTATTTTGGGTACAAATATCAGGACAATTTAGTACTCATTTTCCTCAGATCAGTTCTAGTCCAGTACATGTCTAGTATCTGTAATCTGTTTTGCAGTGACAAACCTAGTATAAATTATGGCGTTCTTGTACTGTTTTTTGCATTCTTATTTACCCACCTTTTGAGAAGTATCACTCTTTCAAACATCTAATGCAGACTGTGGCAACTCTTCAACTCTGTATGGTATGGAATGTTTCTGTTATTCGTCCTTGTATACATGAAGTCCCCCACATCATATCACACAGGTTAATAGTGTGCAAAGCAGAGCCACCAAGAATAATATTGCACAGTGCTTTATGAAATTTTGTTTATTCTTCATGTCCAAATAACCATCAGAAAGGTCCTGTATCATATATTAGCTAGCTATAGCACTCCCTGTATAACCAAAGAAAGCCACAATGTCTGTCTGCAGGAACTAGAATCACTCACAGTTAAACCTAATACCATTTTCCTTGGTGATCTGAACTATCCAACTATATACTTGGAAACCTACAGCACCACTAATGTATGAGCACAGAGTTTCCTGGACTTTGTCAATACAAATGCCCTGGAACAATTAGTTAGAGTTACTCACTAGGGAGAATAACATATTGAATCTTGTCCGTACTAATATGGGGGCATCTTACTCCACTCCTTGCATATCTTCATCTCTTGTTAGATCTGACCATAAAGCAGTATCCTTTAAAACAAAACTAACATCAGAGATCTCTTCCACTCAAGGAGCATTTAGATTTGAAAATTGCCATTTTATCACTACCTACTCTTAAGTGATACATTGGCAAGCTTCAAATGCCCACCAAACCCAGTTAACTTCTCTGAAAATGTCGAAATGTATATCACCACAATATACCCTGTAGATAGATGCAGCTGTACCCCATAGGAACAAGTGCATGGCAAACCCCAGAAACAAACTGACAGGGTCGAATCATAATATTAACAAGCTTTATAATAAAGGGAAAATAATTTTGCCCAAAAGTAAGAAGAGTAATTAGCAGAATGTTAGAGCCCTTGTCATTGAAACAAACAGTTCACGAGATTAGAAAAATCCTCCAAAGCCAAGTTTGAGGCTAGAATAGCTACCTAAGCCAAAGAGAATCACAAGACATTTTTTAGTTATGCTTGTAATCTGAAAAACACAACACAGCAATGTAGTGAGCTGATTGTGAATTATATTACCTATACTAAGACTGAAGATATAACAAACCTACTGGCTGTTGAATTTAGATCTAACTTTTCCCCTCTCTCCCTTCTGTCAATCTGTCTGTCTCTCATGATGTACCTGAAACTGTCTCGCCTCCAGCTATTACAGAAGACCATGTCCTAAAAATGTAATCAAAAGCTAAAAATTCTGCATTGATGGGTCCTGACAAATATCCCTGGATTCATCTTAAATAGCATGAAGCATGATTTATCCACACACCTTTAACAACACTTTTCAGTCTCAGCCTCCATACAGGTTTTGTACCAAGTGAATGGAGAATAGCTACAGTCATTCCCCTGCATAAGGGAGGATCTTCTGTAGACCCAGGCAATTACAGGCCCATAAGTCTGACTACCCTCATATGCAAAGCCATGGAAAGATTTATCAAGGAATTAATCAATCAGGACATAGAAAACCTTCAAACACTGCTCAGTTTGGTTTTGTCAAGGCAGGTCAAATTTGGTCTACCTGGTCGATTTTTCTGAAATGGTCACCAAAGCAATGGATGAAGGCAAAATGGTACACCCTGCATACTTGACCTAGCCAAAGCTCAAATTACTCACTCAGGCATTTTAGAAAAAAATAAAATAACCTGGGAATAAATCCCTGTGTCACCCACTGAGTTGCCAACTGGCTCACAGATAAGATGCATATAATCAAAATAGGAGAAGTTACCTCCATAAAGAGACCAGTCATCAGTAGAGTTCCCCAGGATTCTATGCTCTAACCTCTCCTGTTTGGCATCTACTTTTCTGAAGTAAAAGCCAATAGCAAAGGACTCTGCCTGATTAAGTTTGCAAATGACTGCAAGCTAGGAGCAGTCATTGAATCCCTAAATGACTTAATCATCCTGCAGGAAGGCTTGCCTCAAATAAATAACTGGTGCAAAAACATGGACTGAAACTAAATGCCAAAAAATGCATTATTGTATGTTTTGGGAAGTCATCTACCCCAGGGAACTACCACATTATCAATACTTCCCTAAGAGTTGATGCAGTTATTCAGGATTTGGGAACTTAGGTAGACAATGAACTAACATTTGAGTAACATGTGTCTGTTGTAAGAAAGTTCTTCTATATTGCACATCTTATAAACAAAAAGATTGTGCTTAGATCTAAGGATATCATTGCCCCCCTTTTCTCAGCTCTCATTAGGTCATTCAGTGAACATAATGTCCCCTTTGGCATGTATCTATCCAGAGTCAGCCAACAACTGGAACACCCATAGAGATACCTATGAACCTTAATAAAAGGATACAAGGGCTAACCAAAATGTCCTGCATGGACAGACTCAAAGCCCTGTCACTATACACAGTATCCTAAAGACTGCTAAGAGGTGACCTGTGTCTGGCATACAAGGCATCCTCAGACCCATTAATGATAGATTCACTGAACATCATCAAGTCAAATGGCATCAGAAGTTCTTGGTCTAGGGATATACACCTCTTTTGCAACATCAACAGAACAGTTTGGAGGGATAGGTATATACTGCAGAGCTGTTGTGGAACAGACTCCCTATCTATATAAAACAAAGTTCATCCCTGTCCATTTTCAAGCCTAACTTAGATCTATGGATGGAAAATGGCAAATTTACCCCAGGACTGCTCACTGTACTACTAATGGATGGAGGCAGCTCCTAAATGCTTTGTCCCATGGATGGGTCCCCTCAAATTATCTATGGTTTGATCCCAGTTATTCTCATTAGGGGGAATGTATAATTATCAACCATGGGATGGGTAAGGTCAATCTATAATCAAATGGGATGTTATTTTGAGTATAAAAAGAAAGAGAAACTGACTATGATTAAATGATCTACAAGGGTGGATAACCTTGTACTTATCTAATAACCTATGAATGAGTTTATGTTTATACTTTCTGGAATAGAATTGCCTCCCTTTATGCATGCTGGCCAGCTGCATTATTCAAGAAATTTGTAAGGCCAGTAGCATAGACATAAACTTACCAACCCCATTCCCATCCTGGTAAAGTGTAGTCTTTAGTAAATGCAGCTAATGGAAAAATAAAAAAATATATATATATTTTCCCCATCATGGCTTGCAGTCTGTTTTGGTACAGATATCCAGAAGTAGAGACTACAGGGTGTAGTCCTATCTATAGCATGATAGTAGACCCTGACTTCCAGTCAGTTCCATCCCTAACAAATAAAGCATTAATAAGACTCCCCCCGCACACACACACACACACACACACACACACACACACACACACACACACACACACACACACACACACACACACACACACACACACACACACACATATGCACGCATGCATGCACACAAGTACACATGCACATGTGCGCACACACACACACAGACACTGCTTTATTATATAATACTCAATATATGCAATTACTGCCCACTGTTTACCAAGCATAATACTTTTTCTGCTAATAACATGCTTAGGTAATTTTTTTTATCATTCCATTTCCCCTTGCAATGCTTTTTTTGGTAAATAGCCACTACACAGGCCATTATGTGAAAACTTCAGTCTTGCAACTCATTCTACATTACATTGAAATACCACCTACTTTCATTTACTGTTTTGTTCCTGACACACACATAATTATGCATGCAACTCCCCATTTGCAGTTTAAATCCTGGTACACAAAAAAAATATTTAAGACCCTGCTGCTCACTCTTGTCATTCAGTCTTACTATATAATATACCTTACCTGCCATTTGTTCCTGAGTGCACAAACCCATACCCATCACTATTAACATTCTCACCATGTAGTTGCTAAAACATTGTTTGCATGGAACAAATGCCATCACACCTTGCAATCTCTGTTATACAGCTAGCTTTATAAAATCCACCCTTGCAGTTTGTCTGTCTATCCCCAAGGTATATCATTACAAAGTACCTCTTTTTTGTTTTGCATCCCACTCCTTGGCAGAGACCATTATAAAGTTACTCCTCCTAGGCTGCATACCTGAACAGAGCACACACACAGTAGGAAAAGGCACTGCCAAATTGCTAATTTCTGCAAGATATGAGTTTGCATAAGAGTGATTCATGAAAAGTTTATACAAAAATGTATAACTTAGATTTCATTATAATATTGTCAGCGAAGTATGGAACACTATGGTGTATAAGTCTGGCACAGGCTGATTGTAAATCAACAATGTTGAAATGTGGACAGACATGGTGACTGCTGCTATTCTGTATGGACATGACATTCCTTGCCTTCTTGCATCCTTCCCTGACTTGAAGACTTATGGATGCATGATTAAACTTCAGCAAAGAAATATTTGACACACAGAAGTCTAAGTTAAATGCAAGTATGAATAATACTAATTCAAAATGAAACTAGCTATAACTCTAAAAGGAGCATTTGTGATTGGGATTTACCCTCTTATACCCATTTATGTGAGGGGAGCTGTACCCATATGCCCCTGTTCTTCATATGTACAGTCTCTGACATCAAAGTACCTAAGAGGAAGTGGATTTCTCCAACATTCTGCAGTGTTGGAATTAGTGTATAATGCAATACACTTGTACTTTACTCTTCACACTTCGGAGTAGTGCACAAATCTGTTTTGAAATTCCACATTGCTTTCCAGATTTCCACACTGTCCACCAGGAATTATTTTGTGTGCATCTGGGCCCTGTGTTATTGCTGCCAGTATCTACAGGAACTCATTAGGGGTGGGATACTTTTCACATCTCTTCACTGGTGAGAGCCACTTCATGATGGAGAGCAGTAACTGTAATTTTGTCATTATGGGTGCCAGAGCCTGAATTATATATCAATGTTCCTAGTTAAACGTAGCACAGGGTGCCATTTATTATGTTCAGTTTAACTATGAATCCCCTTTGATATTACCTTGGTGTGTGGTTGGCAGTAATTATAAATTTAGCCTGATACTACTGTAGCATTATGTTGCAGAATATTAGTAAAAGCTAAATTCTAAATTAAATAATACAGCCATTGCATTCATGAAAGCTACTGATACTTATGGCATTCACTTGCTACACTTTGAAAATAGTCATAATGTACACATTGCAGAGCTGTTAAGCAGAAATACATTTGTAGGAGACTTGTTCATATCCAGTTGAAAACATTTGCATCTTAACCATTTTAGTGATTACTGAGAGTGTTTGGAAGGCCGAAGAAGCATCTTATTTTTTGAGGTCTATTTGTGATGAAGGAAGAATTGCTTCTATTTGGAAAGGATACAAGTTATCTAAGGTTGTATAAGGACAGAGATTTACTGATTTGGTGTTTTTTCTGCTCAAGGAGGTCAGTGTTACGGTCACCAATGATAATTTATGTTACTCTTTGATGGTAAGAACAAATGTACTCTATGGTGGACTGTAAGAAAATGAAAGGAGAAGACAAAAGGGGATGTAAAGTACTGCTATGCATAATTCAACATGGTAATTGTATGTTTGACAATTAAATAGTTTGAAGAGTCTTCACTGATGTAGTTATTTTGTATTAAATGAGGTGGCATTTATGTTTTCATTTTTCTTGGTTAGACTCCTCCATATGTTTTATTGCTGGGTTGGTTATTGCACAACATGTGGTATTTGTGAAGAAAGTAAAAGACTGATAGGAACAGACTTTCACCCATGACAAAATTATGCCTAGAATGTCAGGCTTGTGCAAACACATCGATTATTCAACATCATTCCATTTCTTGTTAAGAATTTGACTATTAATGAGAAGAATTTAAACTCCCTTACTTTGGTGTAAAAGTATAGTTGATGGCCAGTTAGAAAGTGAAGAAGTTTGAAGAGGTTTAATTAAAAGAAATAAGGATGGTCGGAAGGCTAAGTAATATGAATTAAGTCCAGGTTAGGGATAATGTCTCCTGCACTGTTATAAGTGGAGGAGAGCATAGGAGTGAATCATGTCTTTTGACATATTTTGGTGGCAGTAGTTTGCTCTTGAAAGAAACTGAAGTATTCAGTATAGCTCATGAGGATGGGGAGAGGAAGGGAATAGTTGTCAACAACAGAAAACAGGAAGGGCATTCTGGGGCTTTAACAGAAGAAGTGTAACAGAGCACCCAAAATGCTTTGAGGCTAGAAGCTCAAACTGTACTGAGTAAACACTAAAAGTAGGACTTCCATAGACTTGAGGCAGCTGAGCTGTTTCCAGTGCTGAGGGGGAGGAGGAAGGGGCTCCTCATACTCTGCATCCATTGAAGATAAATGAAACAACATCATTATCTCCTTTCGGCTTATCCCAGTTAGGGGTCACCACAGCGGAACAATGGTCTGCAGAACAATTGGCAGTGAAGTTTTACGGTGTGGAGTTGCCAGCTAGGCGCCCAACCTTCCACAAAAGGCACACACATGCACATACTCACACCTAGAGCATGTCTTTGGGATGTGGAAGGAAACCAAAGTACCCAGATGAAACCCGTGCGACCACAGAGAGGACATACAGAAGGCACCCCAGCTGAGAATCGAACTGGAGAACCTCTTACTGTAAGGTGGCAACGCTAACCACTGCACCCAACTGTGGCTGCCCTGAAGATAAATGAAACAACGCAATTAGTAAAAAAAAAAAAAAGCATAAAATTGGATCAAAAAGTATACCTACCAAATAGATGAAAATCTAAACCCTCACACTGACTTTAAAGGGGCTAGGGAGGACAAGTAGAGGTCTCCTTTAAATGTAAAAAACATTCAGGAAGGAAAACAGTGGTGGAGCACCCCTGATGGGAATGCAGGGGCGGGCCCATTTTTCAACGACCACTTTATGTTTTGTTACAGCTAGCAGAGATTCCCAGGTACACCACATATCATTAATATAATAAGCTACAATAATGCATAGCCATGCATAGTATTCCAGTTATGAAGTTCACAACGGGGATTTCAAAGGATGCATGCACAGTTATTTATTTATTTATTTTTATTTACTGTGAAAATCTAATTGGGTAATAACCATTTTCAGCAGAGGACTGGGGAAAAAGCTCCATTTGCCTACATTGCATTATACTAAGTTCCAGTTAAATAAAGAGTAGTTACATGTCTATTTACATTTATACACAAACAGTAGTTATTTTTATACATTCTAAGATTTTACAAAGGTGAAAATCAGCTTTCACATTACTCACTAAATTCATTCAATTAGTATTCCAAGACAGAAGCATAGCTAACAATTAAGACCTCATCTGTTTATGTATATATGTATGGATTTGTTAAGCAGGGTAGACCACTGATCACAGTGGATCAGTTTCAGGTTCAGCTTGCAGGCAGCAATATACATGAAAAGGATAAAAATTAACAGTCTATACAAATGCATATACCACAGGCAAGCAAATGTTTTGAAAATGCTTTGTAGACCATCCTATTGTGTTACAATGGGGTAGTTATTTACAACTGATACAATTCTTAAGTAGGGAATAAAGAGGGTGAAAGTAGTAGAATAGGGGCAGTAGTAAATAAAGAAGGGTGGATATGAATGACTGTGATTCCACTGCTCATGGTAGCATTCACATTGCACATGTTTAAATAAGAATTTTTGTGTCATTCTGAATGGTATTTGGGGTATATGATAATGCATTTTATGTAGAGTAGTAGTGATTCCCATGTTTGGGGGCTAAAATAGAAAAGGGATGATCAGTACAGCAAAGACTCTTCTGTGGGTTTTGAAGGTTACAGGCAAAGGGAGAAAGGGAATCTTAGGCTGAATGGTGGCAGTAATTCTTGGTACAAGTCTTCCTGCAAAAAAAAAAAAAAATAGTTTAGTTTCAAATAGCTTGGTGATACTGAGAACCATATAGATTTTCATAGAAGGATGCAGTGATGTTCTCTATCGGAGAAAGTGTTATGAATGTACAGATATTGTTTGAGGTAGATGGCAGGAAGCCAGGTTCTTCTCTGAGCCTGATACTTTGATATGAAGGCCATACTACCATGTGCCATGTAGCAGCAGTAGTCAAAAGATGTTTTTTTTTTATTTATTTAGCAAGCTAATATCCAAAATGCCATTGTGAAGGCACTTTTCTAGGTTATGTTTTAAAACTGACGGTGAGATGTTAGACCTGTCGATTTCCATATGTCCATGTGTGAGGTAGGTCTGTAGGGAGGTTACTAATGAATAATGAGAGTAATGTGAGACAAGACTAATCCTTATGGTATATCTTTGTGAAGAGAAGTTGAAGAGGCTGAGGATGACCCTATCTGGACTTTAACTTTCCTGTTGGTAGAAACCCTTTAAATCACTGAGATGATATAGAGCTGATTCTTAGGGTAAACAAGGAATTCAGTAGCAGAGAGTGCTCAACTAAGCCAACAGCTTTTGTAAAATCTACAAATACTGCAGTAATTAGTTGTCCTTTGCTCATATTTTGCAGGATGTAATCTGTGTGTTTAATACAATCATGGTGCTTCTGCCTGTCCAGAATGTTGGTGATGTGACAGTCTTCAGTAGATTTTGATATAGTCAGTGACCTGACTGTAAAAACATTTTTCAAATATTTTGGCAAGTTTGGTAGTATTAAAACTGGATGATAGTCAGCAGTTTTGGAGGGGTTTAGCCTCTTTGGAGGCATAGTGGGATAACCCCCTGATTATAGGTTTAAGTAGCAGCTCAGATGACTAATAGAGTGGCATGGAGGGATGGCATTACCATCCCTGAGAAGAACGGTGGTACTGCGGGCATCTCCTGTAACAATCCCTGGTGGAGGCTGGGGGTGGTGCAGTGCTAAGCAGGGTCCAAAAAGGGGAAAATGGCTGAGCTGCTTTGGAAGTGGGGTAATACACTGCTCTTCTCCATTGCATGCGCGCCACTTCAGCACACACTGAGTCTCACAAAACAGGGGTAGGTCAAAATTAGAAACCTCCCATCTTGATATTAGACAACACAGAGCCCCAGGATGCCCTTAAGATCCTTGTTGGCCCCAGCATAAATTCAGGTACTGGATAGAGGATGGATTAGATAGCACATAGACCCAGCTTTAATTAAGGCATGTATTCTAAACACAGATAAGTGGTTGCAGGATGTAGTCTTGGCAGAGCAATACAAATCATGTTTTGTTCTACCATTTTAACAAAGATAGTGGAAATGGCTGAGTACTACACAAGGATAAATGTAATTCCATTTCTTAAAATAGGATCCAAGCAGAGGTACTAAACTACACACTAGTAAATCCAGTCTTAGTGCTAGGGAAATCTGTCAAAGACACATTGAGTGCATATAGACTATCAGCATACAGGACCCAAAGTAATAGACATTCATAGATGAATTAAATTATTTGATAAAACTAATAGACTTATTTTACTAGGATGGTCAAAGTAACATGGTAGGAAAGAGATGCAGAGGTCACTTAAATAGATTATACAAAGGAATGTGATGCTATACCACACAGATCAACATAAAGGTTACCCAGATGTGGAGTGGATTCTGTAGTGACAGCATACATTTACATCTGGTTACTCATTAGAATACAGATGGAATCTATTATGAGGAATGTGGAGTAAGAGTGTGCTGCCAAACTGTTCAGTACTAATGAGTGTTTTTGTTTTTTTGTTTATAGGGGTAGTCCTGCAAGGAGAATGGAAATATAAGTACCTGTCAATGCAAATGTTGCAAAGGATTGACACAAGGATGATAGAAAATGTAATATGGAAAACTGGGAATGTACTTAACAAAACTGAATGGATGGTTACATGTAAGGTGCATAAAGCACATAGGAAGCAATATAAGGAAGGCCTATATAAAAATAAGAGAAAACTAAAGCAGAAAGAGTAATGAGAATAGTTGTCCCTGGCACAAGGTAGTCACAAAGGCTATCAGGATACAGAAGCACTGTGAGTGAGGTATCAATGCAGAAATGAGGAATGCAAACAAAATCATTGTGTGAAAATCCATGTATATAGTAAATGGGGATAGGATCCTGATACCTTCTATCAGGCCCTGGCAAAGTCATAGCTCACACAGTGAAAAGACTTAACTGCTGTAAATAGTGCAGAAGAAAGTGACCAAGATGCTGAAGTGAACGGAACGAATGTTGTACAAACAGAAACTTGTGGAACTAGACTTCTTATTTACATACAAAGATGAGGGATGGATGTTATGATTTGGGTCCATAAAGCAGAATCAAGCATCCTGTTAGAAAGAAATAAAGGAATGGCAGTCTGGGTATGAGGAAGCATGCCTACCTGATAAAGGGAACTCTGTACACCTTAGACATTAAGAAGAATACATTCCATTAAAGGGTGTTACTTGGCAGAATTTTGAGCTAAATTTGGTAGCAGAAGCCAACAGAGTAGGTACATTTAAAAACACTTAAAATATCTGGAGCATTCATGAAGTTCTCAAAGCCTTAACTCCTTCATTCATTCTGCTAGCATGCCGTGACAATGGTGATTCCTCTTCTGCACAAAAAATTGGTGACATCTCATTTGGAGAATATTCCAAAGATCAAGGAGTCTGCATTTACATAAAGACAAGCCAGATTGATATTGACTTGACAAAGCAGTAAAATGATACAGAACTAATATCAGACACTACAGAAAAATGAATGTGTATAACACTGACATGATTAAGATAAAAGAGGGAAATATGAAGCTTGCTTAATATGTTTTATTACCCCAGTGGAATTAAATTAAATGGATAATATCTTTCAAAAGAAGAGAAGAACAAAAAAAAGATCAGTTTCAAGTTAGGATTTGTTAGAGGATATGTTTTCCATACATAATGTTATATATTTTAACAGAACAGCCTTCTTCAGTGAGTTGTTAAATTGAAATTAGTGGGACAATTCAGTAATATATGGTCTACAAAGGGAAAGTAGAGATAAAGCAGGTGCAGTTAAATAACACAATTGTAGTAGGTGGGGTTTAACTTAATTACAACCCACAGCTTATTTTAAGGTCTTTAAAGCAATAGACATTTTTTGTTATTCTGTTTTTTTTTTTATATGGAGTTTGTGCCATGGAAGTAATTCTATTCACAGATTCGTCTCCATTTATAATTTTTCTAAAATATAATTTTCAGTAGGAATTTGTTAGTGAAAAATGATATGGAATTCCAACAAAAACCTTAACAGGAAAAATTTAAACCACAGAAAGTGAAATATCTCTTGGTAGCAAATAAGGTAGAGGGGGAAACAGATTTAAAAAAGAAAATGCCAAGAGGAACATGCTGTCAGTCCTATGGGAGACTAGAATGAGAAGTGTAGAAGCAATAATGATTTCTTAACCGGAAAATTCCGCTTGACACCCTTTCAAGAGATGGCCCAAAAGTGATGTTTGGTTAAGTGGTTTGTTTACAGTTTTAATACAATTAATTTAATATATTTATTGATACATTCAATAATATACACATCGATTTCACATTGGAATAAGCATTTCAAATATAAAATATGGTTTTATATGTATATTGCTCCATAACATATGCCATTGATAAATTATTCATGAATTGTTGGTTTTCATTGGACCTTTTGAATGGAATTGTGTATATATATTAGTCATTAGTTAATTGTTCAATTAGTACAACTGATGTCTGAGGAAGTCTGAAGTTCAGGCGAAAAACGCTGTATTTTAGTTGGCGTTTAACGCTTTTATTTTTCATTCTCAATAAACCCTTATGATTATTACTGGGCTGACCGGTGGTTTGAACTCCTCAACAGTGCTTTTCGATTGGTTATTGGTTTGTTTACAATCATACAGTAGGCAAGTGGATGCTGTAGGGCCTAAAACCAATGACTGCTGCAGTGTCTAGGTTAAGCACCACATAGTCTTAAACCTCTCACCAAACTGTTTTGATTTGTGCATAGGACAAGTAAGCTTTGTGTAGGAGAGTTTTTTTTTTTTCTCGTACAATGTGTACATATTAACTTTACTCAATGTAAAGGGAGAAATTGTAACAGCCTTCCCTTTTAGGGTACAGTGGAGGACAACAGTGGTGGATTTCATTTAGGTAGTAAAAAATCATGCCACAAAATGATGCTTATAAAGAGGCAAATGGTAGGATGCAACTACTGCTGAAAGTAAGGACAAGATACTCATAGTCCAAAGCTAAACTCAGTGCAATCACTTTTAGCAAATGTTTTGTGCAAAGTTAAAATCTTTTCTTTTCTTGATAGGAATGATTTGTATCATAACATGGTTTTATTTTAAATACTGATATACATTAGCATAGCCTCCTGAGTCCGTGTGCTAGCATGTATTATATTATAATGTTATTAATTCACCCTAGTGAATATCATCTCACTGTATCACCAGGATAACAGTAGGTATTAATTAGATCAATCTCTCCGTTTCCCTCAACTCATGCAGGGTAAGGCAATATTATTTATGCATACCATATGCAGAGCTATACCACCTTTTCATTTTATCCATCACCATCACATTTGCTTTAGCTGTGTTTACTGTTAAACCACTACTCAAATACTGAAATACTCTTTATTTTTAATTTCTGAATCTTACCAGTAACTGTTAGAGATAAAATATTACAAGAACTAAGTCTTCAAAGACTAAGTCACATGTACCATTTGGTTTAGGATTATCCTAATACAAAGACAAAAGAACTAAAAAAACTCATACTGTGTACAAATTATAAATTTATTCAGCAAAGCTTTCGAGATGACTCTTCTTTAATGCTTCCAACAACTACAAAATACTCAATTACTAATTAAATATCACAGATAAAATTTAACTAATCAGAACACACCCATAATAATTCAATAAAAATCATTAAATAAATTCATTAAATATGAAGAGATTTATTTTTTAAAACAGGTTTAATACTAGCAATCTCATTTAACCCCAGATGAATATGTACATAGAAATAATTAATCCATTTATATTCAATACATTCAGTATTTGATACTATATCACCCCCCTCTAAAACTTTTGTTTACAGTCTTAATTACTTTAAAAGCAAATCTGTGAGACTCTTGCATATCTGTTATATGTTTTGCTAAAGCATTACTATCAATTTTCCTACATATATGAGAAAGGTATTCTGCAATACGTTTTTTTAGCATCCTGTTAGTCTTCCTTAAGGAATTAAGACTGTAAGTGCCACTGCGTCATCAGTTTGTGTCATGTAAATGGTGTCATGATTGTTAGCAAAAAAAGAACCTGCTGACCTCATGCATGTGCTGACCTATTGTGCTGAAACTTTCAACAGTAGAACCTGTGAAAGCAGAAGGATGACATGCCTGTGTCTGAGCTCAAACATATGCATCACTTCCGCAACCTGTGGCAGGCATACTGATTCATGGCAATTATGTGAATAGCATGAGGACACATACATATCTTGTGCAGATTGTCAAAGTTGCAGCCCCAGTGTACCCAGACAACAGATATGCATATGCATTCTACTCAATACTTTGTCACATTTGTAGGTTGATGTACAACCAGAAAGAAGTGTGCTAGGACTAACTTGGTGCATCTCTAATGGGCACTTAGGTAGTCATCACCAGCACAGCCTCCAAATCTAAGCCACTGCTATGCACCATCAATGAGGGTTTTCTAAACTGCTCTAGATAGGGTTACCAGGAACTCTTAATTTTTATGTGTGGCTTCTGTGCGCCACTCATAAATGTGAACCACTGGAGTGGTCAACCTCCTATGATGGACCTGTCTTACATGATCCTGTCAGTGTCTTGTGCCTTGGTTCTGCATGTAGCATTATATTGTCAGCCTGTGACACTATTGTGTCCACCCCCTAGTGGTGATATCCTGCAACACTTCCTACCACAAATAATCCTAGAAAGCATTATCTGTTTTCAAGGATATGTATACCACGTGTGTATAAGGTTAGCAGTAATACCTCTGTTTCCTTTGTGACAACTTTTTCCCCAGTTGCTGATGACAAATATCTTCAACTGCAGTTTCCACATGTGGGTCAATATGGATTCACTTTACATCCTCGAAATACTGAAATATCGAAATTCAGTATTTTGAAGCTATAAAGTCGACTTTTTGAAACCACGAAACCTCAGAATTGCAAAATTCAAAATCTCACAACGGAGATTTTGAATTTCACGCTTCTACTCTGCACGCGCGCACACACACACACACACACACACACACACACACCCACACACACACACACACACACACACACACACACACACACACACACACACACACACACACACACACACACACACCATCCTCCCCAAATACAAACACAAGCTCTCTACTACATAAAAGCGGGGGGGGGGCAAGCTCCCCTGCACCCCTATGTGGGAGGCTGTGCCCCGCCACTTAAATATTCTCACTCCGAGGTTGCACTACACACAAACACACACAAAACACCACCACACAAGCTACATTCTCCTCGACACACATACACATAACAGCAACAAAACACATTGACACACACCACAGCCCCTACCCAAAACCCTTAACACAAACACACACACACACACACACACACACACACACACACACACACACACACACACACACACACACACACACACACACAGACTTACCTGAATCCATAGCCACAACAAAACCTCAGAAGCGCAAAATTCAAAACCGCTGGTATTCGAGGTTTTGAATTTATTGCTTCTGAGCTTTAGCTATTCTCAGGATTCCACTTTATGGGCTTGAAATACTGAATTTCGATATTTCAGTATTTTGAGCTTCTAAAGTGAATCCGGGTCAATATATATATGTATGCATGCATGAATGCTCCTACCAGACACCTATGTCTCAGCTCTGTTGTCACCTTCCCTCAATATGTTAAGCACATATCTGTCTGCTAATGTGTTGTGACCATACTCACCATGTCCCAGACTGACATCAATGGGCATATTATCACAGCCCACATTCTTACAGCACTATACTGATTGCCACAGTTGCTGTGCACATCCTGTGTCTTGTCTTGACATTCCCTTCCTGTACATGCCCATACTACTATCCCTGAAGCATGTTTTTCTGTCTGTGCATGTGCACTGCAGTATGGTCCCTAACATCTGGACAGTAACTTCTCATCCACTTGTGCTGTTCTCGATGTCAAGATGAGCCCTTCACAGCTGTATGTAACTTATCATGCCCTGTATGCTCTGGTAACTTGTCACACCCTCGTGCTCTTTTCTCTGTCTAGGTCTGCCTCAGTGTAAGTCTTTCACAGCTAGAAAATAGCTTGTCATGCTGTTATGCTCTGTTCTTTGTTTGGGCAAGCTAATCCCCCCCCCCCCACACACACAGCTGGATATTACCTGGTCTTCCTCTTGTGCTCTGTTCTTTGTTGGGTTAGGCCCTGTCAGGGTGACCCCCACAAAAGTGCAGTATTCTCTGTCAGGGCAAGCACTCCCTCCCTCCACAGGGCAGTAATAGGCCATTCCCTTGACCTATGCTACCTCACCCAATCGGGTCTGTATTAGATCACCGACTGCTTAAAAAAGCGAACGGTGATTAATCGACCCTATGTAAGCAAAAGCTTACAATTTTGAACTGTCAGAACAGCGATTTTTTTCCCTAAACACATACACACAACACAAGCACACCAAACAAACAGCAATCCACATACATACACCTAAAATCTTATGGCTAGCCCTACACTAAACTATACACACACCACTAGCTATCCACTTACCTTATCCAAACCCTAACCCTGAGGTCTGTCACTATCGCACACTCATCTCACCTGCTCCCTAACCCTAACCCATCTAACCCACCCTAACCCTCACGTCCACACAATCGAACACATACCTAACCCGCGCCCTAACCCTAACTCACCTAACCCGCCCTAACCCTCATGTCCACACAATCGCACACTTACCTGAACCTGACCTGTAACTTTCCACCACAGGGCTGAAAATACTGAAGCAACAGAAACGGACAACCGAATTCTTTCCCTAGGAAAACATTTGGTTTTCTGTTACTTCGATATTTTAAGCTTTCGCTGCATAGGGTTTGATATTAGAACATTCGAAGGTTTGAAACCTCAATGTTCTAATATAGATCCACCCAATCTACTGTGTAGTATTTTTCTCTACTGCTTAATTGCAGTCCTGGGGTACATTGCCAGCCTTTCTGTGTATTGCTTCAGTATACCTGTATCTCAGAGCAAACTCTTCTCCACTAAATTCCTGTTTCTTTTCTTGACATTTTCTCCAATTAGTGTGGTGACTTCACTTTTTATCATGCTACAGTGGACTTCATAGAGCAGTGATTATAATAATGATGTAACTTTTTGCAGTCATCTCTGAATCACTGTCAAAACATGTTGCACTATGATCCATGGTCAGTGCTACCATGCTGGTTCATGACCATTCTAGGAGGTAATTTGCACACTGTGCTTATGCATGGTCAGTGTGAAGTCCATAGCAACACTTACCTGTACTAGTGATACTTTCCATAGTGCACCCTTGCTGACACACAATACATATCATGTGGTGTCCCTAATCTGCAGCCATACACACAACACAGGGTTACCATTGTTCTCCCTGGTTCGACCTGTTGAGTAGACATGGCTTTTATACACATTGGGTTCAGCAGGGTTCCTTCCTGGTATAGCCAGGAAACTGTCATTTTCTTGTATATATTGCACACAGCCTATTAGTCATACCGTCTAATCCATTGTAATAATCCCTTATATAAAACTGATGCCTGGCACCTGTTAGTGTAAGTATCTGCATGTTGATCTTTTCTAGTACCATCCCAGCCTGCTACATCAGTTGGAGGCAAAGACTAGGGAGAGAAAGCCAGCATTTTATAGTAAATACTGTAAGCAGATATTTACAATGTAATTTCTGGCTATTGTCTTTTGATTTTTTTGTTTTTTGTTTCAACAGGTGCATTGTAATGACTATTGTCTCTTGAATTTTACAGTGGTGGATGAGCTTGATTTCAGCAGACAGCCCCTTCTGCATATGTACCTGTCTGTCATGAAAAAAATACAATTATTTATATTTGTCTCCTCTCTCTGCAGGTTCAGCTGTGGTGTGGGATGTGGTACACTGACCATCTAGGTATGCAGTAGCTGACATGCCTAGTTCTTGACCATCAACAGTCACCAGGCCTGCATCTTAGCAAGGGGATAAAGGTTCCCCTACTGAAGGTAACTTGGAGACTCACAATGGTCACCTCTTCTCAGGAAAGAATGATGGTTTCTCTGGTCCATACAGTGGCAGCTGTATGGCTGGTCATGTCTGAAGTGCACCAGCGGCTGGACTTATGCATTGTGACCCTGAAGATTCTTCTTGTGTGGATGATACAGTCACATGAGAGGTGTGGCCTGCCCATGATAAAAGCCACAAAGGTGACAGATGTCTGGGTAAGTTCTCCTCTGAGCTGGTCAGAAAAGCCCCATCTTATCCCCACCATAGTGTTCCCCTTACTTATATGTCTTTTTTCCATACCATCTTTTTAGTCGTCTTCCCTATCACCAATTGTCCTTCTGTCTGTCTGTCTGCCTGTCTTTATTTCTCCGTATTTGCCTCCCTTTTTTGTCCATACAGCCCCTTGTCTCTTTCAGCATTTTACGGTTGCTTGTCTGCTCCTGCTGCCTTCGTTATTCCCTCCTCGCTTCTCTCATACGCTTATTTTTGCCATCTCCATCTACTCTTTTTCCCAAGAAAAGGAAAACAGATACCTATTCCTCAAAAAAAGAAAAATCATTTTCTGATTAGTTTATCTTCCTTTGTTACCTTTGTGTGATGTCGCTGCATAATCTTTCCCTCATTTCTGACTTTCCTATTACTCTTCTTTCCTCACCATTTCTGTGATGATCTGAGCTGGCAGCTTGCTGTGCTGGTTTTCTATGACCTGGTCACAGCAGCCATTTGGCAGCTATGAGCTACTTCATTATGCATGTGCAAGCACATAGCCTTGGACATATCACCTCAATGTGTGTGACAAGTGGGTTACATGACCACCTCTGTCAGACTGATTTTGTTACTCTTCAATTGTGTGACTGCTGCCACTAATGTAGCTGCACTAATGTACTATGCAGCCCTTTTCCTAGGTACTAGGGTTAACAAATAGCTATGCAGCAGTGAGTGGCATCATGTTAAAATGTTTTTGATGTGTATCACTGTGCCATGGCATTGTGAATCTGTTTGAAATATCCCTTAGTTTTAATTTTACCAAAGAGAAGCTACATTAGTTAGACATGGAATAATTCTTTTAAACAATTGTCATTATTCTGCTTTATCTGCTTTCAGCTACTTTGCTGAACAATAATACATTTTCTTTGCTGTGGTATCATAGGTTCATAGGCTGGTACTAGGCTATCGGCCCTAGGGCCTATACAAGCCTAGCCATAACAATTCTCTGGATCCCTGTCTAGCAGGGCAACTGACATGAACCCCGGGGTGAATTTCCTATCTCCCATACAATCATTAAGGTTCCTTTTGAAGAGGGCCAAGTAGGTGCTCTGCTTGACATATATAGGCAGTCTGTTCCAGAGTATGGGGAGTCTCTGGGTCAGGAACCTATCTCTCCAGCATGTTTTATTCATTGTGATGACAAGGTTTAGATCCCTGGAGCATGTGACTCTGAGGGATTGGGATTTCTTTAAGTGGAGCATGTCCAACAGCTCAGGGTTTGACATGGCCTTGTATGTTAAGCAGAGATTGCCTCTGAGTAGACAATATGCCACAGAGTATAGCTGAAGTTTTTTAGACGGTCAGCATATGGCATCTGCTGTAGGCGAGGTATTTCTGCGGCCTTTCCAGCTGTTGCAGATGTCTTGTGAGGTACATACCAAACAGGGCATTATTCTCTATAATGGGTCTAGTGAGGGATGAGTACAGTGGGACAATGACCCCCTTTTTTCTGGATGAAATGCCCTTAGTAATGAGGAGTGCCACATAGAAGGATTTCCTGACTGTTGTGGCAATGTGGTTAGAAAAGGTGAGACCACTGTCCACCTGTGTTCCTAAGTCTCTCATCACACTTTCGATGTTTAGTGTACTGCCACATATGTGGTAATTCATGGATACATGTTTTTTTCCAAAGGGGATAACTATATATTTCTTGGCATTAAGCTTGAGCCCATGGTTCTGGCCCTTTTGTAGAATATCCACATCATTTGGGGATTCAAAAATGGCTTTCAGTTTGCAGTAATCTGTGAACTTTGTTGCCAGAGTCCCTTAGTGTTGGCCTGTACTACAGAGACGTAGATGCCAAACAAGAGTGGACCCAGGACTGAACCCTGAAGTATTCTACTTGTCACTTGTCTGGAGCTGGATTTGCAGTGGGCTACTTTTACAGACTGGGTTCAGTCAGTAAGCCAGCTGGCAACCCATTGAGTGATGTAGGGATTTATGCCCAACTTAGTAAGTTTATCTATGATTCCAGAGTGGGGGATGGTGTTGAAGGCCTTGGCAAGATCCAGATAGGCTGTGTGGACCACCTTACCCTCATCCACAGCTCTGGAGACTGATTCAAAGAAGTCAATCAGGTTCAGGAGACAAGATCGGCCCTTCACAAACCCAAACTGGGTGGGGTCCAGGGTTTGAAGGTTGCCAGTGTCTTTATTTATAAGTTCCATGATAATGCATTCCATGCCCTTGCAGAGCAGGCTCGTCAGACTGCTGGGACAGTAGTTCCCAGGATCCAAGGTGGATCCCCCCTTGTGGAGTGGGATAACTGTAGCTGTGCGCCACTCAGTGGGCATGAAGCTTGAGGTGAGGCTATGATTAAACGTGACACTTAGGTGAGGTGCCAGTTCATTTTGTAGTTCATGTAGTACATAGCCCGTGATGTCATCTGGTCCCATGGATGCTGTATTCTTAGCTTTGGAGAGTGCAGTTTCTACCTGTGTGGCTGTGATTACCGGAATTTGACAATCTTTTGGTATTGAGATGGGCCCTTTAGGGGGTGAGGGGGGAGAAGTTGCACTACATCGATCTGCCAGGATATTGGCAATATCCTTGGGATCAGTATATTTAATGCCATTCTTTTGTAGCTCAGAGCAGATCTGAAAATTGCCATTTAAATTCTTGACATAACTATAGAATGCCTTGTGGTTGTCTTTGGAATCTTTGTCAATTTTATTTTCGTAACTAGCTTTTGTGGATTTTATGAGGGATCTCAACTTCTTACTGAGGCTGGTAAGGGAGTTTTTTGCATCTTGGGATTTTCCTCTTTTCTGCAACAATTTCTTCCTTCTGTTGTATACGTTTTAAAGAGTTTATAGCAGGGGACCACCAGATTGGCCTCCATTTTTTGGAAGAGAGCATCTTGGTTCTACTTGGGATGGCACGATTCATGCATGAGTGGATGTGCTCGTACAGTGCCTTAGTGTAGGATTCAGCAGTCAAACTTTCAAATCCCATCTGCATGGGTGTCATGAAGTTTGTCACTTCTGACTTCAGTAGCATGAAGTTGGCTTTGGAGAAGTTTTCTACAGAGGTTTCCTTACTGGGGGGCGGGGGTGGGATGTAGATGTCAAGTGTGATTTGCTTATGGTCAAACCTGACCAATGAGGCGGTGACCACTGGTGTGGAGCATCTATCTCCTGTGTTGGTAATGACCATGTCTAGGATATTGAAGCCCCTGGTGGGATAGTGGATTAGTTATTCCAGGGCGTTGGAATTTATGAATTCCAAGAGCCGCTGGGAAAAGGTGTTGGTACTCAAGTAGTTTTCCCAGTTAATAACAGGGTAGTTGAAATCACTCAGTATTAGGGTGTTTGACTGTATCTTAATATTTTCTAGTATGTTTAGAAAGGTATAGTGAGAATCTTGGGGTATAGTGGGGGATCTGTAGCAAGCTACAATTTGGATTGCAGTCTTACCTAGTGTTAGTTGCACCTGGAGAATTTCAGATGCATTGTGTTGGGCAACTAGCCTGGAGGTGTGAATATCCTTGGTGAATATGGACACTCCTCCACCTTTAGTGTTTCGGTCTTGGTTTTGTGACCGAAAAGTGTGGTAAGAGTTGTAGCCTGGTATTGCAGGGGTGCTCTCTGGAGCCTTGAACCAGGTCTTATTTACTGCACAGACATCGATGTTCTCCATTTTTAGGAGTGCCTCGAGCGAGTCAGTTTTGAGGTTTAGACTTTTAGCATTGAGTAGCATTACCTTCAGATTTTGCATGCTTGTATCTTTTACAGTGGTGTTTTTTTCCTTAGAACCTTGTTTAAAAAAGGCACTATAGGGCTGGCAAGAGCTTTAGCCAGTAACCTGAATCCCAGGGGTGACAGGTGCAGACCATCTCTAGCAAAGCATCATGGTTTGTCGATAATGTCTTCCCAGGCAGACATATACTAGATCCCCTTTGAATGACACCAGAAGCTTAGCCAATTGTTGAAGTCAATCATTTTGTCCTTGTACCAATAACTCATAACATTTGCAGTTTACCTACCTCATATAGCTTCAGTGCCAGCCACAAAATTAACTGGCTGGTCTTCTGCCTGTATTTTGAACCTTGGTTGGTGTATGAGGCTTTCTTTAGTTCTTCTTGCCACTTTTAGTGCTTCAAATCCCACTTTATTGGAGCAGTAAATTTTGTCTGTGTGGTGCCTTATGCCAACTAGCCATGGGTTATTGTTCATCTGAGATATCCAAGCAAAATACCACTGGTGTATCTGCCATGATTGTCATAGGTTATAAACCATCTTTGCCAGTTTCTACCTTTTTTCTTAACTCTCAAATAAAAATAAAAAAGTAGATTTTAAGGAGTAAAAGGATATAAGTTGTGAAAAGGAAGCTACAAAAGCCTTAAAGAAATGTAAATACCCATCTTCTAATTAAAATTCTAAATAAGTTGCGCCATCTGTATTGGCATAAAGGGATAAAGCTGTGACTATGACCAGTGTGATTCAAGTTTGATTAGCAGCTTGAGCACCTGTTGGAGCTAATGTGGAGAAGAGAGGAATTACGAAGCTTCAGCCTGTTGATCTTTCAGGGGGAGGGGGGGAATGTGTGATCACTACACACCTTCTGTACTAGAATCCTGGACGGAGATTCTGGTTCATGTAGTGGTGTATGTCTACTTGGGAATAAGACCAGTTGATCATATCACATGGAACAGTGATTGTGCAACACAGAGACCCACTGCATGCCAGCTCCTTGAATGCCAATGTTCATGTACAGGAGAGATAGGGCTTTAAAAGACCCCCCCCCCATCTTTCTAACAGATGACAATGCCACTTCTGGTCAGCTCAGTCCATAACATATGGGAGAGAATGAGATGCAGGGCTCTCACCCAGGGGGAGTCAGCATTTCAACAGAGTAGCTAGAATGCAACTCAATGCTCAGAGGATGACCAGAAGAATAAAAAGCAATCTGATAAAGCTACTACAGTTCAATTGACTGCCAAAATCAGAGACATAGTCAGCACTATTGCACAAATAAATAAAGATCAATTTGCAACTTAGATTACCCAGAATCAGCTGGCAACGTCACAGCTGCAGAAGAATACTGGGAGACTTTACTTGAATAATGATGTCTGCTCAACCATCATGGAGGGAGGGAGGTGGCTGTGCATGCTACAGTGCCAGCAGCTGCTAAGAAGAGAGGAGCATGGCATGCAGTGTAGTGACTGTTGGTTGCCTGGGAGGTGACCTTGCTGCAAATGGGGCTTAACCTAGTGATCTGGAATGAATGGGCAGAATTATGTGCAGGACGTAACAGTTATCAGGCATGGAGCAAGAAGAACAGTATACAAAAAACAGGGATATGAAATTGCTTTCTTAAGAAACAGCATTCTTCTCATTGACATCACTATTGACAAAAAAAGCAGCGCTTTCTTTGAATTCCATGTTGGCATTGTCTATGACTGTTTTGGAACAAGGTTTAACTGAAAGACGAGACTCGCACTTCTGTAGTGTTTTCATAATCAAGGACCTCCACGGCTCCCTTCATTCTGACTTTGGAGTTACAGCAGCCTTCTATCAGTTGTAACATGTTTGAGTTTAGTAAGAAGGGACTTGTTTCAGTACCTGTAATGAACAATTGTCAGTCTGTGGACAGACCACAGAGATAAAAACATCTGAGGATACCTGAAAAGGTTCAGAAGGAAAACAAAAAGAAACACTTCTCTAGATCCTATGAATAAAGAGGTCAGGTTCTAAATCATGTAGATTAATTTTCCTTTCTCTGAAGATTCTTTTATGAAAAGTTCTTCCCAAACTTTGACCTCCCCACCAGAAGCTAACAGAAGACATTTCCTTTATGCAAACTTTAATTTTCATATCAAAGTGTTTAGCTGGCCCATGGTAATTGTTCTTATCCACAAAAAAAAAAAAAAAAAAAAAAGATACAGAAAGATAATAATGGCTGCAGTTGCCAGTGTATCATTTCCCTCACTCTGCAACTTTTTAAGGATATTCTAAAGCCTAATACTTAGTAATTAGATTCACAAACTTCAACAACAAAAAGGACTGATAGATTGTTCATAGTTTCATAAGTTTTTAATATACTTTTGGTCAAAGGAAACTGTTGAGAAACTCTGCTCTATCACCTAATACCTTTGGAGGCTAACAGTTTCCCCCTCAATAAGCAGACTTTCTCCATATATCACCAGTGAAATTTTGCAACCACTCATCCAGTTATCCAGACTGTTTTTAAGGGTTGCCAGGCAAGTACTCTAATTGATATGTAATGAGAGCTTATTGCAGAATTTGGGTGCATGTTGGGTTAGGTATCTTGTTTTTTTTTAATTTCTCCAAATCTTTTGGGTTTATAATACCATGATGGGAATGGACCCCATTCCTAAGACAAAGTACGATTAAAGTTCATAAAATTAGCATTGTTTCACTTTTTGATGTCAGCCAGAAGTACTCTTCACAGCACCGACAATGAGCCCAGTAATGACTCCTTTTGCAATTCATACAGAGTTACATGTTTGTTTGTGTCTTTCGGCTTTTCCTGGTTAGGGGTCGCCACAGCGGAACTCCGGTCCACTAATGATTGGCAGATGATTTTTACGTACCGGCTTGCCAGGCCTGACACACAACCTTCAACAAAGGTATGCCCATTCACACATGTCTCTACGCAAAAGACGCTCTAGTTGAGAATCGAACCGGACAGCGTCTTACTGTGAGGCGACAACGCTACCGCAGCACCACCACCGTGGATCGTGCAGAGTTACATGTATTGGTAGCATATCCAAATATGATTGTACACTCTTTTTTTATAAGACCTGTTGCTTCTTCTACTATTGGAACTATCTGGATATCTTTCTTCCACATTGCTCTCGCTTCTGCTTGCAAATCTTGATATTTTATGAGTTTGTGTCTCTCTGTACGCTGGACACTGTAATGATTGGTGCTAATTTTGTCTTCTTTTATTGGACCACTATATCTGGTTTTCTAGCATCTGTCTTTTGTATTGTTGGCAATGGATGATCCCATGTGATATAGACTTCATCATTTTTTATGATGCTTTGTGGCTTATGTTTCCAGTGTTTTTCAGCCATTTCAGTACCATAATATTTGCACAATCCCAAGTGCAACAGTCTCACCACATTATTATGCCTTTCAGTATACAGTCCTTCTGCCATTAGTATGTCGTAACCAGCAATGAGGTGTGCAACTATTTCCAATTCTGTTTTACAAAACTTACATTTGTCTGTTTCTCCCACATGTTCAATGGACTTTATAAACCAATGTGTACATAGCTCACTATCTTGTACTGCCAATATTAACCTTTCATCTCTTGGTTTGAATTCGCCTGTCCTTACCATTCCTGCATTCATTCCTGATCAACAGAAATTTTCTATACTTGCAACTATTCTCAACCAACTTTGTATATATTTTTTAAATGATGGTTTCTTTTGTTGGCCATTAACTAATTAATTGATTGATTGTTTGAATGAATTGGTATTTAAAGACTGGGTGGGGATGTATCTGTTGTTCTGAGGAAGTCCCTTGAAGTGGGAAGAAAGCGCTTAACTGTCATTAAAGTTTGTACTCTTCAGTTGCTGTGCCGTGTTGTGCTTTATTTGTTCCATACTTGCAATTATATTTATGCATTTTCCACATTTCTTGCCTTCTCATCTGGTCCTTCACCTTATATTCTTTCTTTTGTTTTTTGGCACATTCAGTTGCTGCCTGGTTTTTATCCACTTGTGGGTGATTTCCATTCTTGCTTGACGCTGACATGCTTCTGCTAGCCTAAGCAGGGAAGTCACCTTAGACTTACTCTCCTCATGTTTAAAAACGTTCACTAAGTTTGGGTCTTGTGAGGTCAGCAGATATGTATGCAGTCCCATGACTGCAGATCTATGCATGTAATAAGTTTCAAAGAGGCCCATACCTCCTTTGGAATGAGGAATATATAGTCTTGGCATGCTCTGATTTTTTATAAATCATTTGATGAGCATGAACCATCCTCCTTGTTTTCCTGTCCAACTCATTCAACACCTTTTGGGGCTAGCCAATCACTCCAAAACTGTAAGTTAGGACAAGAAGAGCAAACTGGTTTATAGCTTGGACTTTGTTCCTAGATGTCTATGCTGCTTTCAGTATTAATTTAAAACTTCTAAAATACTCCTTACTAAGTGTTTACTAGAAATAGTTCATGTTTTATTGTTGATCCTTTCCTCAGTTCCCAAATATCTATACACTCTTTCTTGCTCAAATTCTTTTATATCACATTCCTATCTCAAACTGATGTTTTCTTGGTGCTGTAGCTTTCCTGCTTTAAAGGTTGTTTTTTGCACATTTATCAAGACCAAATAAAATTTTTATATCATCTGAAAAAGTTTTGAGTATTTGCAGTTGTGCTTTCAGTTCCTCATCTGATGAACTATACAATTTTAAATCATCTGCAAAAAGATGAGAAATCTTTATAGTTTTTTTTTGTTTTCTAGGAGCCAAATTATAGCCATGACCTAATCTGTTAAGTAGACAGTTTAATGGGTTAGGGGCAAGACAAAAGAGCAGTGGTGACAGAGAGTCACCTTGGAGTTTTTATCCCTGGAATAATAATTTGTCCTTTATCATAGGTTAACTACAAAGTGGTTTACCACTGTTTCATGGTCACTAATGTAACTGATCAGTGTAGGGTATATCTTATACATTTTTAAGCATTATTTTATCTATGAATGTGGGATACTGTCAAATGTTTTTTGTAGTCTATCCCGTCCATACTTAAATTCTAACTCCTTTTTACAGTTCTCCATTATGACTTTATTTAACAGCAAATGATCCTTTCTTCCATATGACTTTATTTTATTACCCTTTTGTTCTATTGCCATGATTGAGTTTTCTTCTAAATGACTATAAACTCTGTCAACATCGGTTCCAGTGTATAGTTTATACATCGTTGGAAGGCAAGTTATTGGTCTGTAGTTTTTAGGGTAGCTTGCAGGTTCGCTATTAAGTAGGAGTGTTATTTTCCATGTTGTTAACCAGGTTGGTGTCTGTTTGGGGTGCGCATATAAATAGTTCTTACTCATGGCTAGATAGTCATGTAAAGATGTTAATACTTTTAGCCAGAAGTTAGGTACTACATCTGGGCCTGGGGTTTTCCAATTAAAAGCTTTTCTTAACTTTGTTTCAATCTCTCTGGCCATTATGTCATCCCATTTCATATTCTGTACATTTGAACTTCTTATTCTTTCTTTTACTTCTTCTATCCATTTATCATCTTTGTTATGTTCCACAGGATCTTCATAGATATTTCTACAAAATTATCTGTTTTTTTTTTTTTTTTTTTGGTGGTGTTTTAATTCCTTCTGCCTTGTTTCCTAATTCTCTATAAAACTTTTTTTGGCTCATCAATAAATTGCTTATATTTTACTTTTCCTTTAGATTTATCTGCATATCTTCTAAGTTTTTCTGCATGTGCTGATATTTTTTAGTTTATTATTTGCTATAGTGCGTGATAGATCCTGATCCGTTCTGGTACTGCACATTTCTTTTATCATGTCTAGCTTTCTGATTATTTTTGTTGATCTGTTTCCTCTTCTATACTCTTCTAATGTGACACTTCTTGTCTTAATTGCTTTATAATTTTATATATTTGATACTTCCATGATAGCATTCAATTTCACCCTTCCTTTACTACCCTGTGCTTCTGTGGTAAGACTTTATCTGTTATAAATTTAGCTGCACAGTAATGTATCCTATTTACTTCTGTTATATTGCCTGAATCTCTATGGACAGTCCTAATTACTCTGTTCATTTGTTTTATCAAACTTCTAACTTTTTGGGTTTTATTGACTTTTTGTAGTCAATCTCTTTCATTGATATTAATATGTCTGTCCATCTCTATTAAATCAAGCAACTCTTCTCTTAGATAATTTTCTTCTAAACTGAGAGCACATTCTTTGTTCTGCATTTCCTTCAGGCATTCTATAGAAAGTTCCAGAGCATTTTCTTGCACCACATTCTCTTCAGTTTCATGCTGTGTCAGCAGTTGCTCATATGGGAACTCACTGGCCTATCACTCCACAACACTGACTGTGTCTGAGTTGACACAGGTTTCAGTTCCTTCCCTTGCTGTGTGACTCCAACTGAACATTTGTACTGGTTTCCTATAGATGACTCCGAAGTATCTTCATATGGCAACTGGTCATATATTTCCCACTCCACTGGTTTCTCCTTAATTTGGGAATCCATTGCTCTATCCTGCTGTGATGTTATCTGAGTTAGATTTTCTGCCTCACTCTTCGGGTAATCCATAACCTCAGTTTCTGTTTCTTTAACTTTTCCATTCCTAATCTTCTTTTCTGCTTTTCCTCTGTTTTCTTATTTTTTGTATTGTAAAATATTCCATGTCTGGATTCCTTTGCCTGTATTTCTCTTCAAATATTCTTTGGTGCAGCTCTTTTTGTATTAATTAGTTTTGCTTTCTCCTTTGCATGCATATTACACCATATTAAAACTCTTTTTCTTTCCCACGTCCATATTTCTTCTTCAAATGTCTCCTGCTCCTCCTGTTTCTCCTTACTTTGGGAACTTGTTGTTCCATCATGCTGTGGTATAACCCATGCTAGACTTTCTACACTAAACCCTTCACTTCTCAGGTATTCCATAACTTCAGCTTCTGTTTTCTTTACTTCTCTAATCTTCTGTTCTACATTCCCTCTTTGTGATCTTATTTTTTTTTTGTGAAATTTTCCACATCTGGATGCATTTGCCTATATTTTTCTTCAAATATCTTTGGAACTGCCTTTTTTTCTGTGGATTAATTTGGCTTTTTCCTTTGCATAAATATTACACCATATCAGATCACTCTTTATTTTCTATGTCCATATTTCTTTTTTATACCTTTCAAAAGTCTCTAGATTTTGTTCTTTATATGTTCACACTTCCTCAGTTGCTTGCTTTTCCAAACAGCTCAAGGTTTCTTGGTCTATATAATGTTTTTCATAAACCTGTTGTATTAATGAACACAATTTTTTTATTTGAAGATTCTGACAATTTTTCTTGTGGAAGTATTTTTCTTTCCTCTAGTTTCTCTCATAATCTTTTTGCATACCTTCTGTATGGAAATTCTGGGCATCATGCTTCATGGTAACAATACATTATTTTTTTCTTATCCCCAATAATCCACTCTATCTATTTATGACTCCTTTTTGGCCTATTCATTTTTGTGATTTTTGTGGACTGCTGCCTCCTCCTACAACAGGGGAGCTATCCTCCCCCTGGGTCTGGCCTAGCCCTGTTGTAAGAATGTCTTTATGGCTTGAGGATTCTACACTGTTATTTTTTCCAGTCCTGGTACCAGTGCACCTACCAGGATTGGGCACTTTTTTATCCTGGGTCTGGTGCACCCAGCTATCTTTTTATTTTTTAACCTACTTCTATCCATGATATATGCTGTATAAAATACATTCTACATATCAGTGTCTTGGAGAGATTTTGTGAAAAACAGGGTCCACTTAGTGAAGGTACTCCCCAAGACTTGAAGATGAATTAATTTCCAACAATACTACTCTTTTTTGCTTGTTGAGTTATGATTTCTCCATTCATACCCCTATTCTGCAATGAAAAGATGCTGGTGTCATTGAAGATAAATCCGTCTTTCTTGCCAAAAGTAGTTAGTGTTGTAGTTCTCATTCAGTCCATTCAACTAACAGACAATTTTTGCAAATGATCTAAATGGGGAGCAACACTATTCATATATACTGGATCTTTTCAGACAACATAGATATTATGCAAAGACTAATTGTTTTAGAAAGCCAGATCATATTTGAAAAAAGTAAATTGTTGGTTCACTGTAATGCATTTTGCTATGGCAAACATAAAAACACTTTCATCTAGGGAGTAATACCTCTACAAGATACTTTATTTTTTTCATTTTTAATACATATTTTAGAAGCTGCACATGGTCTACTGTTCACACCTTCTCAACCCACGACTAACTGGATGCATTAGTCAAGAGGTAGAGCATGTTTTAAGATAGCTGTGCTACAGAGAAGCCTGTAACAGTTCTCCTACCTAGAATATAGAGATACTGCTTAGGGATGCATTGAAATATTGTGATTTATTATTAAACTGACCCTTCCCAAAGATGATAAGCACAGTTTTGCTCAAGACTATTTACTATGATAGTAGGCCATCATGAAGAGGTTAATGTAGCAGTCAAACTAATCTCCATCCAACATATGAATATAGTTTCCTTATTTTATTTATTGCTTTATAATAGTGTTATAATTTTGATTGCTCTACCCCTTTTTGTTTGTTTTGTTTTGTTTTTAAATACCTTTATTGAATTAATAGAATAGACCATTAAAAGCAGAATTCCCTATGAGAGTAATTCAGGGCTTGAGTAAATGAAAACACTTAATAGTAGCGCTGACTTTACATGGGAGTCTTTCACAAAAGCCATATTTTAAAAAGAATGTTAGTGCAGACCAACAATGGTCTTCATAGGGACTTAGGTAGAGATGATGACCTTTACTTACACCTCTACTTACAGATCAGCTGTCATTTTAAGTATCCTTATAGCTATCCAGTCTGTTGTAAGTATATTTTACAGCTATCTAGTCTTGGTACTAATTAGATATTTTAAAATTAATCTAGAAAAATGTGTTAAAATGTAGGGTTTGCAGTGTGCAATCAATTGGATACAAAGATATAACTGAATGGATAACTGAAGTTTCATTAGTTTAGGGAGAGGGATTTGACATTGTGATTATGTAGCAGTGACTGTTAGGTACAAATATGATAGTGTGAGACTTTTTTTTACTAAAATTAACAGGAGGGGAATATATCTCATGAGTCACTGGGCTTATGACTATACCTGGCCTGGGACAGGAAGTCAAGGTGGATCAGATTTTCTGTCGTAGCAGTCTGCCCCAGCAAATGTCTTGAGTAAGTATCTGACTATTCTCCTTGTTTCATTAAACACAGACCAGTTTCTAGTTTCTTCCACAAATCAGACATAATAAATATTCATTGTATTTCACATAAGGAAACAAATAGTTTGTTTTCTGCTCTAATCAAGACCTAAAAAACTCTTAAGGAAAATTTTACATAAAATAAAACAGTGATACAACAAGAGAAAACAAGAGGAATTCAGTATGAGTGCACATACCAGAAAGATTTTCTTACATATCAGCCCATTGTGACAGCTTTTCCAAAAATAAAATTATAATTTATAATGTTAAAGTCACCAGTTTCCAACTGATTTTTCAAGTCACATCCAATAAATCTTTCTCCGGTATCACAAAAAAAACAAATAAATAATAAGTATGTAAGTATGTAAGTAAACAGATAAATAAGTAAAGGTTTGTTTTTTGTCCTAATCTAGACATTTTGAAACTCCTAAAAAAATCTTAAATGATATTTATATAAAATAAAATTCCCTATAACTCTTACCAGGTCCAATAGCTTAGAAAATGTATGTATGGAAAGATAAAATGTATATATATTTCTGCTTTTGTTAGAACTCGGTACATCACTGGTAACCTTCAACTGATACATCCCAATCTTACATGCATTTCTTCAACATCACCTGTGTTCCCATTACTACTGCCCTGTCCAGGCAGGCCACGATGTATGGGAACTACAGTTATTATATACTGGTGAGTGAAACATTCAGAAAAGGGTGAAAGATATAAATCTGATGTCCCAACCTGGCTAGGTATTTATACTGTATGATTTTCATAGTTTCTACCAAAGGAAGCTCAACCAGCAGTCATGCCCCCAATCTTCTCACCAAGGAAATGAAACTGACTAAAAGCTGCTGCTTGTCCAACCCCTTCAAAGCTGGTGCATCATGACAGTGCAGGACTCTGAATGCTAAACATTTGAATTACTAGTGTCACAGTCTGGCATTGTTTCTCATTCGCTCTATCTGTACCCTGACACCAGTGTAAGTGATTGAGCTGCTTTCAGTAAGTAACATTAACTATTTATGAAAGAAGAAGACTTCTGGATGAATTGCTGAAAGATAGAGTATGTGCCAAATAGAAAACTGGGGACACGTAATCAAAAGGTAGCCAATTAAATTACCCCCGAGAAAGTAAGAAATATTGCCCCCATAAAAATCAATGGATAAATGAATGCATGAGTCAGTAAGTAAAATATATCACTAACCAATGAGAATACATCTTGCACAAATAAAAAATTTTGTTCAATCCTTGGGAAAGTGACTTCTTCAAAATGATGCATTTGTCTGTAATGACATATGGAAGGTTTCATCATCCATTGAGAAGTAAATCTTGCAAAAAGAAGAAGAGTGCTTTAAATATTGTGATAAGTATTTCATCTAAGATGTTGATGATGTTAGTATAGCATTCCTAGATTGCATCCCTTCATTTATTAAAAGACTCTCATAAATATTTTGAATGATTTTTGTGATCTAGACGGTGGCTGTTCATCAGTATAATGGCAACGTTTAATAAGTTAAAAGCGGACAAAACATGAACAGAAAGCCTGACTGGTGCTGAGTTTTATGACAATGAAGTAGAATCTAGTGAGTCACACTAAGTGAGCTTATTTTCAAAGAATGAAAAAGAGTTCCAGCCAGGACATCCACTTGATATATATGACTGCCACAGAAAACAAAGTTTTCTAAGTATTTAGTTTTAGTAACAATTTCTGATAAACTGGTGTTTAAATTTGTTCAGTTTCCTGATTAGTTTTCTTGAAATGCTAACAGCACACATAGAGCAGATATAAATGCAAATTAAACAGATCTAAGACATCTGATATACATGTTATATAAATCTAACATAAGTAAACATGCATATTTGTAGTATTTTAAATGACATAATAAACTTAATAAATGAGAAATAAAAAAAGAAATATATTTTACTTTTCTGATGACTGAATCACACTGTACCCCTACATTAGATTGTCAACACAAAGTAAGCATTTCCAGAGGTACCATTGGTGCCCATAGCAGAAACAGACAATGACATGGTAACTCGTGATCCCAGTTAGATTGTTATTATTATTAATGGAGATGTCTGCTGAGTCTTTGTTTATGACTATTTTTTTTTGTTGTTGTGTTTTTTGGCTTTTTCTGGTTAGGGGTCGCCACAGCGGAACTCCGGTCCGCTAATGATTGGCAGTAGATTTTTACGTGCCGAGTTGCCGGCCCTGATGCTCAGCCTTCAACGAAGGTACACCCATTCACACATGTCTCTACACAGAAGATGCTCTAGCTGAGAATCGAACAGGACATTGTCTTACTGTGAGGTGACAACACTACTGCAGCACCACCACCACAGTCTTCGTTTATGAATATAATATTCCTAATTGTGATGTCTTATTGCAAAGGACATTCAGGACATTATTGAAGGAGTACATCATTTTGATAGTGCCTTTTCAAGAAAAGAAGTGGTGAAATATGTTGTTGTGCTGAAAGAAAAGTGCAACTAGCTTAATCAATAGCTTCAGGTCATTAAGTGTCTATAAAGAAAAATGGATGTGGAAACTTGGATACTTCTAGAAATTATAAGCAATGAGGCACATTGAAGGTGAAGTAGTTTTTTAAAGGGAGTTAGTAAAATAATAAATGCATGCCTATCTTTCAGCTTGGAAGGCTATATTGCTATGACAAATTAATTTTCAGGTCTGTTTTAAAGCTGAAATCATTATTCTTAGATAAAATAGAATTTTGTTTAAAATATAACATCACATGTCCTAGACAAAAGCAAAACATCTTCTAGGAAACATACCTGCCTGATTCAAACTTAACTTTTAACTAGTAAATATAGACTCTGTACTTCTGTTCTTTCTTGAAGGGGTCAGGTAATAATATGGATGAAAGAAGCTTTATATAGGTTTACTGTTTCATCACTTAGAATCAGTTTTTTTGGTTATACCCCGCATTAATTTTCTCAACATAAGAATAAATTCTTCAGTGAAAAACATGGCAGTTTTTCTATGCATTTAAAGTGAAAAAGTGTGATATTTAAACTATAAAGATGATATTTCAAGAATTTTAAAGTATAAAATAATTCCTTAAATAGCAAGCATTCTTCCATATCTTGCCTTGTGTATTACACAAACTGTTCCAAAATCATTAATTTTACATTAGTCCAATTACGCTTACTGACGGAAAAATGTATTGTTACAAGACTGGTTGGGTGGGCGTTCGAAAGACATGCGTAAATGGGAGCACCTTCGTTGAAGGTTGAACGTCGAGCTGGCACCTTGGCGTTCGTGAAAATCTACTGCCAATCATTAGCGGACCGGAGTTCCGCTGTGGCGACCCCTAACCGGGAAAAGCCAAAATAAACAACATGTCTCTCATCTCAAATGCCCATAAATCTTTCCTTCACAGGCCTTTTTGTCATACAAATTAGGCTTTTTAGAAACATAAAACACATCTGTGAATGACAAGTCAGTCAGATGTTGCTTTGTGCAATTTATGGTGCACAAAACAACCTCAATCATAGAGTCACATGTTAGACAGTTAGTACACCTGAAATTTACTTTTCATTTTGTTCTCTTTATAAGAAAACTCATTTTGACTGATTCCCATTTCACTGACAGCTTCGATTAGTGAACACTGCATTAGCGGATGAAAGCATTTAATTTATGTTGTGATATAAATGTTTTTTTGCTGTCATGGATTTTTACTGCAAAAGTTATTTATAAGGATTTATTAAATATTTTACACTGAAGATTCGTTTCCAATTCTTCCTGACTCCATTGGTACTATAGTTTTGTTGTTTGTTTTTGTACCTTACCTCGTGGTGGACACTTTTGGACTGTTATATTTTTATATATATAAATATATATGGTTCCCCTTTAGAATCTCGAATTGCTAAAAACTCGAACTTCAGATGACCGAACCCAGAAGATCGAATTTTCAGCAACTCGAAATTCTAAAGGGTATGGAAAAGACATTGCAAGAATGTCTATACAATGTTTTTGCAGGTACCCCCCACACCCCCCTACTTCAATATACCAACTCCAAGATTGCACTACAGCGGGGATGAGGGAAATCTCTCATTCCACGCTGTATGCAGTAGTGCACAACGGGAGGATTTCAATTCCTCCGCTATAGTGCGGTCACAGAGCTGATATATTTAAGCAGGGAGAGTGCAGGGAGACTTGGCCCCCTGCAAATGTGTAAGTGAACAGTTTATATATGTATAAATATATATATGGATCTACTTTCAAATTTTGAATACCCAGTTGATCGAACTACACAATATCAAGACGAGAAAAATCTAAAATTCACTTACCTGAAAGTTCACAAGATCGACGTCTATAATATCAAATCTGGAAAAGCAAACAGTAATCCCGTTCTCCAAAGTGTTATAAGTGAAGATATATGGTATGTGGTTAAATAGTGTACTGTCATTTTAAGGTGTTGTATTGAAGACGTAAAGAAACACAGCAGAAGTAATGCTGAAACTGCTGGTTTTACTGAAGATGTGTTTAGAGTTTAGCTTCTAAAATAGAAAAAGGACAAGAAATAATTCAAAGGTATATTTTGGATTTAGAACGAAATATTAACATGGAAAGATATTGTTGTTGTAACTAAATAATTAGTGGCTGATGCACAGTGTATTTGTAGTTCACCATGTTCTTAAATGTACTGTGATTTCCGAGTTGGTATATTTCATTTGTTGGGGGTGTGGGTATAGAAGGCATAGGTATGGAAAAATAGTTGTAATTTTGAGTTGGTGTAGACTAGGGAGGTACTGTTTACTTTTCTGTGTTCGATATTATGAGAGTCGATATTGTAAAGTTTCAGGGATTTGAATGTTTGTATTTCCTGGTCTCGATATTGTGTAGTTCGATCAAGTGGGAATTCGAAATTTGAAAGTAGATCCATATATATATATATATATATATATATATATATATATATATATATATATATATACACACACACACACCATATGTATATATACATATATATATATATATATATATATATATATATATATATATATATATATATATATATATATGTAGATATATACTTTGCATTGTGGTAAGAATTATGATAAGAACTTATAGACAGCATGTATAGTTATTATGCTATTGTGGTGAACCCTTATGTAGTATGAAATGGGATCAATTAGTCCCCTACCTCCTTTTTTGAGGTGGTGGATGCTTCTAGCCATAGGTGACCCTCAGTCTTTTTCGATGAGTACCTCTCACCTCCTTGTCTGGTACTCCCCCCATCAGACGAGGCCATTGGATGGATGGCAACTATAAGGACAAAGGTTGGGAACCACTTCACTTGGTACTACCACCTATGTGGGACTGTCAGAAGATTAGAATGGGAACTGGTATCTATTGGAGTGGATGGGAGAGAGGCTGGTCATCTACTTATCCTAAAATGTTTTCCAAAGCTTTTTCTAATCCCTAACACCCTGCATAGAATACTGACATAATGCATATTGTTAAACTGGGTGGTTATGAGGAGTGGCTTGTGGACATATGACCCTCAGTCTAACATGGTCATACCCCTCATGCCATCCTATTCAGCCAGTCTGGCTATCCCTTTGAATCTCATCCTCCAGCAGGGTTCAATGAGAGATCTGCGTAACATGCTTCCACTCAGGATAGGCATGCCTATTGCCTCCTGCCTTTACCATCAAGCACCCTCTACAGGGTTCAGTGAGGGATCTGCATAGTATACCCCCCTCCAACCAGGATTGGTATGCCTATTGTCTCCTGCCTGTACCATCAAGCACCTGTGCTGCAAACTGAACTCAGGTCACCTGGGCTGTAGTCAGGACTTAAGCCTTGTATAACACATTAACTGCCATATTTTCCTTACTCTTTACTAATGTAGGAAGAGTGTCCCAAGTTTTAACAGGAATTACCACATTTAAGTTACTATATTGGCAGACATCCCCAAGTCTTGCTGGACATAGCAAATTAAACTTGGAAAGATGACAAAAATTAAAAGTGTGATTTAATATATAATTGAAAATAGGTTAAAATTTTGGGTCTATATTAGAACATCGAAATCTCACAATTTTGAATGTTCTAATATCGACCCCTATTCAGCGAACGGTGACAACATCGAACATGCAGAACAGCAAATTTTTTCCCCTAGCCCGCCCTAACCCTCACGTCCACACAATCGCACACATACCTAACCCACACCCTAACCCTAACTCACCTAACCCGCACCCAATCGCACACTTACCTGAATCTGGCCCATAACTTTCCACCACAGCACTGAAAATAGCGAAACGACATAAACAGACAACCGAATTCTTTCCCTAGGAAAAAATTTGGTTTTCTGTCGATTTGCTATTTTCAGCGTTCACTGAATAGGGGTCGATATTAGAACGTTCGAAATTGTGAGTTTTCGATGTTCTAATATAGACCCTAACATGTTTTATGTCAGTAGGTAAAAAATGTCTTTATACTTGCCCAGCAAGCAAATTCTTGTACAGAGAGGCAAAGCATGGAAACTGTGGTATACAAACAAAACTCAAAATACTTTCCAAACTTTTAGGCAACTTAGAAACCTATAAAAAGAGATGAAAAATTACAAACTGTCCTACTACCCAAAACTCTAAAGGAAACACCAAAACAATCCCTAGTTATTTTGGTCTTCTACTAAAATCTTCTCCATCCTGGATCCACCACCTCATCCCCAATAACCACCAGCAACAAAAAGCAGCATAGCAGTGCAATTTAACTCTTTACAAACACTATTCTTTCACTAATCAAATAAAACACACAGACCCCACTCCTTACACCAGCCCCTCTGAACAATAATGCATACAGTTGTGCCTTTCAAATTGTTCACATCTCCACCATTAGAAAATTGCTAAGCATCCTGAAACCAACAGGCTTAGCTGCTGATAACTTGCCCACTGAATATCTAAGACCTGCAGAAGATGCTCTGGCTTTCTATATTTCCAAACTAATAAACCATTCAGTAACAGAAAACCATGTCCCTGGCATCTGGAAAATGTCTGATATTATTCCTTTGCAAAAAGACAGTTAGTCCACTGATTTCTCAAAGTGCAGACCGATTACAGTGCTACCACTACTATCCGAAATCCCCGAAAAATTTATCCATACCCATGCCCAGCTCATTAACCACTTCACTGATAAAAATCTCCTATCCAAAACACAACATGGCTTCCATCCCAGTCAGAGTACAACATGAGCTTGTCCTCAGCTTCACCATAACAGTTAACCAAAACAGAAATGAAGGCAGCTTAGTTTTATTTTTCTTCATTGACCTCTCTAAAGCTTTTGACACTGTCTTTCACCAAAAACGTTTCCTTGAACTGTCATCTCTTAGTCTCAGTCAGACATCCCTATCCTTTTGCTACAGCTATCTGTCTAACAGACAGCACCTTGTTAAATGGCACCATGAACTTTCAGCATTTCTAACAATTACAGTGGGAGTCCCACAAGGATCAGTTCTGTATCCACTCCTATTCAGTATATTCATCAATATATTGCAACCAACCTTACCTCCATTGTGCAATATACAGACAATTCTGCATTTATTTGCTCTGCTCCAGCTCTCCTAAAACATCAAGAAATTATCTATCTCTCCTTTCTCTTCTATAGAATTCTGGATAGCCAACTCCTACATATTCCTTAATTAAAATAAAATTAAGTTAATGCTATTTACCCCCACAAAATACACTGATCTAAAATCTTTATAACTCATAACTCAAATGCTAGTCTCATCTCATTTTGTGGTACAATAAACCAGCTGATACGAAACTAGGCTTCTTGTGCAGTACTGATAACTGTTGGTATTCTGTGCAATAATGTACTGTTTTAGATTCGTAAAATGTTTTGGGTGTTATGTCTGTAATGGCCTGCTGTGATGTAGTAATGTCTGTTGTAATGTTCTTGTGAAGTTTCGCACATCAAGTCCGGAGAAATGAAATTTCATTCAGTTTGCACTATTCTGCGAAGTCTGAATGACAGTAAAGTTCACTTTCACTTTGATTTTTTATTCCATATCTTCTTAGCAGACAACATTAAAACTGAACCTGTCCCTCAGACTAAATTACTGAGTGTCCTAATCGATGACAAACTAAAATTTGACTGCCACCTGCTTCAAGCTGTCAAAATCACACATCAGACTTGGTTCTCTCTATAGGGCCAAGCATTATCTCACAGAAAGTGATAGAAAATCCATAGTAAGAACATACGTACTCCAGTCCCATTTTTTGTGTATGCATCATCCATTCTTACTAACTTTAATAAAATGGAAAAGCTGAAATCAGAGGCTTCCTATAATAAAATAGCTAAAACTGCCACAAACACTCCATACAAATCCCATCACTGTATTGCTCTAATGAGCTAAAATGGCTACAGTTACCCCATTACTTATTCTACTCTCAATTAGGCACTGCCTAAAAACTTATCTGTATGCCAGAAAAATTCCCTGAACTCCAAAACATACTACAATACTACTCCTGTAACAGATGTCTGAGATCTAGTAACAAATCCTTCCTACTTACAGCCAAATCCAGCAACAATCCAGGGGAATGTCTTTACTCTAACTATGAATCAAAACTCTGAAATTCTATCCCTCACACACCACATTCAGTCTGACAGATAAAATAAAAATTCAAAACCCAGCTTAAATAAAACCTAAATAACAATTTGTTTTGTTTGTGTTCTACAGCTGGTTAACCTAACCCATATAAACACTGCAACTACAACTCCACTATCTTAGATGACCATCTTATGTTGATGATATCTATCTTTTAAATTTGTCCTCCTCTGTAACTATCTTGTTCTCATCCTTGTATAACCGTTTTCCATTAAGCACCTTCTACATATCCTTGCCAAACCCTCAACCATCTGTTCCTCTTAAAATTTGTGGTTTTCTGGCAAATAAGTGAGAAATGAATTAACTGGTGATAGCCATTTAAGTTTCAGTCTTCATATCTTTAAGGAAACACATGGTAACACAAAACATTTTATTCTATCAACTTTCCAAGGTTATACATGCAATGTTTAAAATGTGTCCCTGGTTTTTGGGCCTTTGTCTCCCCTCCCCAATACATTTTGGCTTTTTGCAGATTTCTTGTGCTGCAAAGTTGAGATATAGTTGAGTGTCAAGTGGATTTTACAAGGAGCTGAGAGTTTCAGGGGAAGAGAAGTTTAGTGCTGCTTATGCCAAGTCTGTCTGTATTGTTAGTAGCACAACAGACAATATACTTGCTTTTGATGCAGAAGGCTGAGGGTTCTACTCCCACAGTATGTAGATGGATTGCTGATACTGTATTGTGTTGTATTTTTAATGGGGGTAGATGCTGAAGTCCTGAGAATGTCCTCTTTTGGCAGAAATACCTAGTAACTATGAACCTGTTATCAGTTTGCCATCCATTCCTTATTGCAATATTACTAGCTTATCATTTTTAATGTAACATAGGCAATTTATTCTTCAAGGGCAACAGGCACTTTATTTGTAGATGAAACAATGAAATATAAAGTTCCATAAGGAGTCGTCTAAAGCACAGACCAAAACATGTACATAGACTAAAACAATCTTTTTCTGAGGAGGTAAAAGCCAGTGAACTTTCAGAATCTAGCTAACTAGCGCAATGCAAGCTTGACTTGAATTAAATCCTCAAACCCCCCCCCTCCCTTTTTTCTGATTTTCTACATGGGGTCTGCTGTTGCTTGTCAGTTGTCAAAATCTCTCTTGATTCAATGCAGTTAATTTTATTTTTATAAAAGAAAGTTGTATTTTAGTTTTATGCAAGTTCAAAGTTTGATACACATTCTAATGTTTATATAAATAAAACACTATTGTTCTGGTTATATTTTGTGTTTAATATTTTATCTGTTCTTCAATTTGTGTTTGAATGCTGGCATCCCACAATTACACTGGAATGGGTGGGATAGCATAATTATATATGCAAATTTTATGTTAATCAGCATACAGATTTTTGGCCAGTTGTACCTACTTTTCATGGGGCTTTGTCCAGATTTTTGATGTTTCCAGGCTGAGCGTTATGATCTTTGCATACTTAACTTCCTACATTCTCTCTGACACAACGTAATTTTCTCTCTTCATTCACACTACTCTTACATTATATTATTTTTGCTTTTGCACCATCACATCACCAATTTTATCTCTGTTCTTCACATTACCTATACTTTCTCTCATATTTGACCAAAATAATTATATTACAGCGCTTCCTAAATTTCTCTTACATTTCCCCATAACTAAATGATGTATAATTTAGCTCTTGATTTTGCCTTTACCCACACCTCTTTTCTTAGTCTATGGATTCTAAAAAGGTCTTCTGTAATTTCTAAATCACTGTTTCTATTTTTAATTAATGTAAAAAAAGGGGAAAAAACTTTCTTTGGTTCTTTATCAATATCTCACAATTGTCAAGTCTTATCAGTGTACTTATAGACAATGTTTAAACATTATCTGTGTACACCTCAGCATACTGTACTAATAATGAAACTGTACAAACTGAATTAACATTGTAATATTTCTGTATGTGCAATATTTAATGTATTTTCTGCCTCAAACGTATGTAAACTTTTATGTAGAGCTTTTCTCCATAGGCCTGTGTTGAAAATGGGTTCTTCACCTAGTCAGACTTTCCTATTCAACAAAAACAAATTAAATAAATAAATAAGTAAATGAGCAAGTATTAAAATATGGAAAGGGCACCAGAGAAGCAATTGAGAGTATATACTAAAATTATAGACAGAGAGTTCAAAGGAAGAGACAGAGTGTTAGTATTTGTTCTCTCCGTTAAAAATAATTTCCTAACAAGATGGCAAGGGCCATTTGAGGTGACATAGGAAATGAATGAAGTAAACTAAAGAATAATATAGAATGGAAGGAAAAAAAAAAACAGTTCAGCTATATTACATAAATGCTTTAAAGTCAGGAAGGGAAGCAGATGCTTCTATATTCAGGCTCACAGCTAAAAGATACCACTAATACAGTGTCAAGGAATTCTGGCCCTGCTGTTCAGCTACATTAAACATTGTCTAAGGCTTAGAAGAAAGGAGTAAAGGAGTTTTTACTGTGAATTAAAGAGAGTTTTTCTGCACTTTCTAGTAGAACAAATTTAATGCATTATTGTACTGAAACATTGTTGGGAAGAAGATTAACCTAAAATTGTATAGGATACTAGAGATCAAAGAAAAGCAGGAAGTAAAAAGTGGAAAACGGTTAAACAAGGAGATGTTTAGCAGTCTCAAAGTGATTTGAACAGTCCTGTTGTCTTGGCTCTACAAGAATTTGTAATGATTTCTGAAAACTGAAAGACATATCCAGCTCTGACACTTACACAATGCCCAAATTAAGTTTGAACTTATAAAAGGCTAGGCAAATCAAGGAATAAGATTTTTGGCCACCTTAAATTTAAGCAAGAGCCCCTGTTGTCAAAGAAAAGACAGCATTGTCTATGTTTGAATGTTTTTTTTCAATATATACTCTCTTACCTTTGGGACTTTATAGAGTTCCTGACATTATTTCAAAGGCTCATGAATAAAATTCTGAAGCCTCACACCAGATATTCAATAGTGTATCTTGGTGACATAGTATTTTATAGAAAATTGTGAGTCAAACTTATTTAAAGTAATAGCTACACTAGACTCTTCAAAAGAGATAGGACTTATAGTTTAAAGCTTCCAAAAGTAAGCGTTGCATGACAGGAGTCATATACTGAGAGTATATGATTGGGACAGGCTAATACCCCCCCCCCCAAAAAAAAAATATATATATATATATATATATATATATATATATCAGCTATCAAAAACTGTCCTTTACTGACAAACATGCAAAAAGCGAAAGCATTCTTATGACTTGCAGGTTTCATAGAAAACTTGTATCAAACTTGGCTGCCAAAGCATATCCTCTGACAGACCTTATAAACAGTAGAGCACTTATCCAGATTAAAAGGACCATGGAAGCAGATAAGGCTTTTATGTAAATCAAAGATATGCTCTGTTCAGAGCCAGTCTTGGTGTCCCTGATCTTACTAAACTTTTACTCTGTACAATAATACAGCAAATGTAGAGCTGGGAGTTGTGCATTCTCAGGAAGTAAGGGGTGGGGAGCACCCAATCTGCTATGAAAGTAAGAGCTAAGTAGGTCTGGAATATGATATGCTGTAACAGAATGAGAATGTCTCTCTTTTAATGACCATTAACATTTTTACAGTATTACTTATTGGAAAGTAGCTTCTCTTTGGTAACTGGCTATGCACCCCTACAGTGTTTGAATAAGCAATAGGACATGAACACTAAATTGTGTAGGTTTCATTTCACCATTAAACATTGGTCTGGCAATGGCCGCAAAAAGACAGGTGCATTATTCCAGTCCCATAATCCATCCTATTCATAATAGAACTTTGGACTTCTATGCTGTAATGGGGGTCATTGTGGCAGTGCATGTTTTGCATATAAAAGTGGTATATATCTACAGTGGAGTGTGGTAAGAACTTGTTGGTAGCATGTATAGTTACTATATTATGGTAGTGAAAATCTGATAGACCAGTCAAATATAAATTACTCAGAAAAACTGTTGCTAAAAGGTAGACTTGTAGCCACAGTGATAAGAAATGTTTGCCTGTTAAATATTTTGAGGTCAAGAGAAGGGCCTCTTCATAGACCCTATCCAGTGGAAGCTGTTGAAGTACCAGAATTACTGCTGGAAGTCTTGTGAATTTACCAAGGAGTACCAGGTAACTCTTTATGACTATACCTGTGGTTTCCAAAGCAGCTTGACCTGAGCTGCAACACCAAGAATGTGAGCGACAAGGCAAAAGAAATGCATGCTGAGATCTTGATACATTCTGTAATGAAAGTTTATTCTGATAAGACAACTGCTATATTATATCCTTTTAATAACAACGCTGTTATAGGAGAGAGGATAGAACCATCTCAAACAAGAGGCAAGGTATGCTTCCTTATGGAGAATTCCTAAGAGCAAGAGGATATTGTTCAGAATAGCATGATGAGTTTATGAGGGTAGAACACGTACTCCGTGACATGTCATGCCCTATTTATGTTTATGATGGTAGATCGCGTACTCTGTGACATATCATGCCCTATTTTTGTTAATGATGGTAGATTGTGTTCTCCATGACATGTTATGCCCTATTTATGTTTATGATGATAGACTGCTTACTCTGATATGTCATGCCCTATTTATGGAGAGGATAGTCCATTTTCTGAATCAATATTCATAATATGGATTGATATTATACAATCAGATGATTCCTTGGGTCAATAAAATCAGGTGATGATGAATGCAAGGGGTGCTTTCTCTGTTAATATTTGGGAAAAGGTTCAGATTTCCTTATTAATGGAGTAAGTTTCAGGGGAGATATACATGTTATCAAAGGGCTGTCGTATAAAGCCTTAGATGCAGATATCTAGACAGGTTAAGAAGCATATGCAGGAACATATTAGGGACATAAGAAATGGTTCATCTGTTAGTCTGTTTGCTGTACATTTTTTTCTAAATCATAATAAAAATCCTAGGCTATTAACTTTTATTATGTATGTACAAATACATTGAATCTAACCTGATCATGAATGTCTTGATTTACATTCTCCTACAACACATTGAAACCCCATGGTTTATATAAGGAATTGTTACTTAATTAATATTTATTATAACTTTATTATTATAATCTATATAAAATATTTATTGTCCATGTTTAGCAGTTTTCCTCTTATCTGAATAATTCATTTATTCTGATTGGCAAACTTGTTGAAATTATCTTATTCATTAAACTTAATTGATAAGGGTTTTAAATGGATTAATGTTTCAGGATGCTTCAGAATCTATGAAGATGAACAACACTAGTTCTTTTCAAAAAAATTATAAAATAAAGTTATATTATAAGCTCTATTTGGTAAGCTGTGTATTAAATAGTTGATTTTTTTTGAAAATGGCAACATCTGAGAGGTAGAATTATGAACAAAAATAGAAGCAACAAGTCATATTTATAATACTAGCTATGTGTATCCTACTTTATAATCAAAACCAAATTAAATACAATGAGATTTTTAGCTCTTATCAGGTAAATTTTCATAAAGGAATTTTCAAAGATTCTTGTCATGTGCTCTCTGTCTTTATGCAGATGGGAATGTTCATATGTCAGCCATTTTCTACTTTCTTTTGCCTCGTCTCTTACACACATTGTCACATCAGCAGGAGCCTTGTATCTTTCTAAACTGGATTTCATCAGACCTTTGAGCAGAAGAGGAAAGTATTTTTGCACAATGCATTCCATTAAATATTCAGGGATGCCTAGTATTAGCCTCTGTTCTAACTTCCAGTATAGAAGGCTATACATAAAAATATTTTTAAGAGACAGATGGGCATTATATAGTCAAATATAATAACAACCTAGTCCACATATATAAATCAGGAATTGTTGTGTTCCACACAGAAATTTTAAAATGGGAATGAAAAACCCAGAGTTAAATTATAAGTTGAATAGAACTGTATTACGCAAAAGTGTATTTATTTTCTGTTTATGCTAAATGTGAATTTTGATTTTACATTTCAATATATGTAAACTCCACTTAAACTGGAGAAAGTGCCTTCAGTATGTTATACCTACTACAACCTGTATACTTATGTGGTACCACAATTGATTTTTGTGGTGTATTGTTAGATTGTACACATTTAGGCATGTTTTCTGAGCGCATTATTTTTTCTCATTTTATTTTACACTGTATTACTTTTCCATAGCTGTTTTAAAAGCTGAGCCTTTTAGTAACAATTTTTGGAGAAAATGCCTCCTCTGTATAATCCATTTGTTTTACTGTACCTGCATGGTATTCCCAGGTTGCTTCTGAAAACCTAACTCTTTGGATAACTTTGTGGGGCATTTCTTGCATCACCTGACTATATGAAGTAAATGGAGTTGAACAAGTGAGTAAGAACTGAGGTAATAAAAGGGGTAAGGAAGGTGATATGAGGAATGGAAGAGATGGACTTTGGAAGAAGAAATACAGGAAGCATTAGGTTTTTATACACGATAGTATAGAAAAGGCATTGTGGATATGATATGGCCATGCAGACTAGTCAAATGACAAGTAGAAAGGATCTTTCAGAAAGAAGAAATGGACAAAAGGAGCAAGAGGGATCACAGCTGACAAATTAATATTTCATGAAGAGATGTGTGGATCTTTGGACTCATTTACAAAAAAAAAAAAAATTGTTAAATGCATGGTCTTGCCCTCTCACCATTGTGCTTGAGTTCCACTTTCAGATATTTTTGAGGTGATGCATGCTTCCATGTGGGTGGGTGTGGTTTAAATGTGCTGTTGATGTCCTATTTTGTTAGCTATCTTACCTTCATGTTCTAACGGGATTAAATGTACCCCAGTCACATATTCGCTCCTCTCCACCTTAGTACCTCAGATCTCATTTGCCAGCTGAAAACTTCGGTCATGCCTTACAAGGGTTCTTCAATCAGTAGTATCTTGTGTATGATATCTCTTTTTTTATACTTCTCCCACTGCTGAGAATTTTATCATGTATAGACAGGAAAGCCTTCAAGGAGATTCCTCCATTTCCAGCTGGGGGGGGGGGGGCAATTATTATCAATCCAGAGCCCTGCCTTTCAGTGTCACCACAGTCCCCATGGTGTTTATCAAGATAATGGCAGTGGTGGCAGGGCAGCTTCACCTGCTAGGGATACAGGTTTTCCTGTGTCTTGATGATTGGCTGCTATTATTATCCATTCATTTCTGTCCTGTTCTATGTATATCTTTGACTTCAAGGTTGAGTTCTCCCCCTCTCCCTGTTTTGTGTTTGCCTCTTTCCTCTTTCCCTACTATTCTTTACTGCTATTGATGTTTAACCTGTTGTCTAGATCTAATGATGTTCTAATGGCATGTCTTTCCCCTACTTATTGTCATTCTTTGTGTGCTTCCCCTCTTCTTAGTTTTATTTCTTTTAATATTTTCCACAGGCTGTTGGCATTGTTTATTTTTGAGTCCCAGGGTTGTGTGTCTGTTGCTCCCATCCAGTTGTTGTCATTTCCAGATTTTACTCCTCCTCCCATAGCTAGTCTTCTTCTTCTTCTTCTTTCGGCTTTTCCCGGTTAGGGGTCGCCACAGCAGATTATCTGTCCGCTCATGATTGGCAGTGGAGTTTCTAGTATGTTCCTCTATTTTCTTTCCAATTTTTTCCTGGTTTGTGTCTTTTCCTAAAAGGCATAGTTTCCTCCTGTTTTGGAAAGCTCTTCCCCATATCTTTCCCCATTCTTCCATCTCCATCTCCCATATCTGTTTTGCCCATTCACACTCTCAGAATATATGTATAATTCCTGCCATCTGTGTGCCACATCTCCCATGTGTCTTCCTTTCCACCTCCTTTATGTTTCTCTCTTGAGAGTGTTAGACACCACCTGTGTAGTATTCTAATCTGTGTATCCATTCTCCTGTTAAGGATTTTTGTGGAATTCCAGCCTACATACTTCTTCCCATTCCTCATCTGTGGCAGTCCAGCCTTTTTCCCCCAGCTTTCCCTGAGTCTCTGTCTTTGTTCTTCTCTTTTCTTCTTGCTGTCTTTATAAATCAATTTCTTCCTTCCTTCAGCAGTCTCTGCTATCTGTTTCCTCGCACTCTCTCCTATTTTTCTTACTATTTCTTCTACCCTAATTTTTTCCAGTACCCCCTTTTACTCTTTAACATACTTCTTCCCATTCCTCTTCTTTAATCAATGTTATCTCCTTCTTGGTCTTCCTGCAGGATTTGCCCTAACTTGTGCATCCCTTTTCTGTCATGATTCTGTTTTCTTCTTCCCATCCTTCTTTTCTCTGCTTCTCTCTAAGTCATATCCTTCCCTCTATATCTATAATATTCTCTAGCTTCCTTTTATTCCTGTTTGGTTTAGTGGTAGTTGGGTTTTGCCTTTTTAGTTTCTCCTGAAGTTTTCTTTCCTTTCTCTGTCATCCTGTTATTCCTCCCTGTCTGTTTTTTGCCTATTTTCTTCTCTGTTTTCCCTAATCATTGGTTTATGGTGTAGGTTTTGGCATAGCTCTCAAAGTCTGGTGTTCCCTACCTTCCTTTGATAGTGCTTTTTCTTGGTCTTCCTTTATTGATCCTTACCTTCTTCCCACATCATATGAATTTGTTGCAGCCACTTAGGATGTGTTTGATTATTCTTTCCCTTCCAGTCATGGGGATATACCCTAACATATAACCTATTTTTGGGTTTGTCATCATTCTCATTACTTTCACCATGCCTGTTAAGGTTGTGAGCTTGCCCCTCCACTTTCTCAGCACTTCTTCAGTTTCTCTCTCTCCAGCTTCTTGTAGTTCCTTATCAAACTTGTTGTCTTTCATACCTATAATCCTAGGTATTTCACTCCTGGTCTCATCGGCATGCTCATTCCCATTCTTAAAAAACATTGATCCATGCTTGCTCCTATTTTTATCCACACTGTTTTCTTTAGGTTGCACTCAAGCCCTCACTCTTGGTCGAAGGTTTCAAGTTTCTTCATAACTATGCCTGCTGCTCTCTTTTTATCCCCTGCTAGTTTGATGTAGTCATCTGCAAATAAGAGGAAATTAGCCTCCCCCTCCTTGCAATTCTAGTTCTTGTAGTGCTTCCTTTGCCTCAGTCACCAGGACATCCACTGCTAGGATGAAAAGGCTTGGGGATAGAGAGCATTCCTATCTTGTGCCCCTTTGGATTAAGATCCTCCATGTGTATTCCCCATTTACCCTTACCTCTGCTGTCTATACATTGCTTTTACCCAATTCCTGAATGCTTCCCTCACTCCCATTCTTTCAGAATTTGGAATGTAATATCCCATGTTAATGCTTTTTTGATGTCAAACAGTATTATTCCTGCTTTTTGGTTCCTTGATTCCTCCTGCCTTTACATGAGCAGCTCCCACTAGTTGTCCACTGATCTTGTCCCTTTTATAAAACCAGCTTGCTCTTTCTGTTTGTAATTAGGAAGGAGTTTCTCTATTATTTTAGCAAGAATTTGTGTGAGTATTTTCCCATCTGTGTTTATTTATTGGTCAGAGTGCTCCAAATCAGTTAGTTTGCATTTGTTTTGGGTAGGAATATTATTCTTGCTTCCTGCATGGTATTGAGGAGGATCCCCTCTTCTCTAACAATGGTGTATACCCTTGTTAGTTCCTCTTCTATTTATATGCTTACTAGTTTGTTGAATTCAATGGTTTGCTGCTTTCCCTATCTTTAGTTCTGTTATTGCTAGTCTAACTTCTAATCTTGTTATCGGCCTATATAGTTCATCCTTTTCTCCCTCTGAGATCTTCACTATTTTCCATTTCATGGTTCTGGGCCATTTCAGGGTAATATTTTCTTTGTATATCTTCTGGAAGAAACTCCTTATTTTCTTCTTATTTTGTTTTAAGTCTCCATGCCAAAGCCTTTTCTCCCTTCTCCCCTTGAAGCCACCAGAATTCTTTCCTATTGGACATTTTCTTTTGATACATGTGATTTCTAGGCTTTCTTTATTGCTTTTGATTCTGAGTAATTTTTAGTTCTTTCTTGTGGTTTCTTCTGTCTAATCCATGTTCCTTTGTATTTGTTTTAGATCCCACTCCCACCCTTTTAGGTTGTCCTCTTTGTTTTTACTGTATTTCCAGGTCTCATGCATTATCCAGCCTCTTATTGGCACTTTCATCCCATCCCACCACTGTTCTTTTATCTCTAGTTTATTTTCCTAATTTTTTTATTATGATTCTCATTCCCCTTTCCCAAGTTTTCTCTGCTGGTCTTCTGTTCTCCATTTTCAGGCATCCCATTTCCACTGCCATTATGGTATCTTTCCACTTCCTGTCTCTACCTCTGTTAGAATTGGAGTGTGGTCAAAGATGGATCTTTCTAGTATTTCTATTTTCACTACCTTTTTTGCACCCTGTAATCTCACCAGAAACTGGTCTAGTCTGCTTCCGTGATCTCTTAGACTTTCTTTTAAAAGTGAATTATTTGTCTTTGTCATGTCTGCCTCTCCGTAAGTCATTCCAGCCTATATTACTCATTTCCTTTATTAAGTCCTCTTGTTTGTTTGCACTGTATTTCTTCTTCCTCCCTTTTCTGTCCAGGTCCAGATTTATTGTTACATTGTAGTCCTCTCCAGAACATCCCATTTGGACCTTGGTTATGACTGGTTGCAAGCTGCAAATCCTTCAAAGAACTTGTTGCTGTCCTCATTTGGTGCATATATGTTTCCTAGTTTTCATTTCTCCCCCTCTATTTCTTCCTCTCGTATTAATTACCTTCCTTTTTCATTCCTCCTTATTCTTTCTTCTCTTACTGCTATCCCTCTCCTGAATAGAATGGCAATTCCCCTTTTTCCTCCTCCCTGCACATGATCTGCCATTCCTACTGGGTAGTCTCTATTTGATAGCTTTTCTGGTTTCCATACCTTTAATTTTGTTTCCTGTAGCATGCAGATATCAGCATTTTCTCTGCTACATTTTTGATAATTCTACTTTTCTTGATTGGATTTGATATTCCTCCCACATTCCAGGTCATGACGTTTAAAGTTCTGGTGTCTTCCCTTCCCATCCCCTCCCCTTGGGCTAGACGGCCACTCACCCTTGGGTACACTGTGTATCTACACCCATCAGTTTATTTGCCTATTTTTCTTCCTCCTCCTGCCAGGCTTATTTTGTTGCCTGATTCCCACTCTTTTTTCCTTCCTTTTCTTTTTTTCCTATGAGTTAATGTGCCAGTCTCACTTTTCTTTTGTCATTGTTGTTACTGCTTCCATTTCCTTCAATCCTTCTGTACTACCTCTTTCCCTATATTTATTTATTTACAGCTATATTCTCTTTTTCTTGGCTTTGCCCCCTATTTCCATTTTACTCATACTCTTTCACCCTTTTTCTTTTTCCTGTTTTCATTTTTCTCTGCTTCCTGCCCCTTTCTCTCACAGATACTTTTGATGATAAGGGTACATCCCATTTACGATTTTGTGATGTTGTTTGTGCCACAATTTTACATTACTTGTCTTACTACTTGTCACTGCTATTGTCAGTTCTGACAGTTAATAGCTGATTACCATAGTCATTGTTAAATGCCCCTTTTAGCATGGTCCTAACAGCACATTCTCTGTACTCTCCTGTGATGTTTGTGTCCCCTGTGTTTGTTACTGCCCTGTTATCAAGTACTTTTATAAATTAAGAGGTATAAGTTTTCCCACTCACCCTTAGTTAATTGCGCAGGATGTTGATTGAACATATTGAACGTTTATGTCAGCATTGCTTGGTGTTTCTTTCAAAACTTTTAGAGGCATGTTGTTTTTGTATCCCTTTCCTCAGCAGTTTGTGAATGTGGTACTCCATCTTTTGACTGGTTGTATTTTATTGTACCTTTTAGGTTCATCTATCAAAGCCTAGTTTGCTGTTTCTATTCTGTGGCTTTGCTCATCTATTTCCAGTGTTTACAATTGTTGGTTTGCCATTCCCTCTTTGACTTTTTTTTATTCCTTGTTTGCCGATCTTCTTCATTGTTCCCTCCCTTCTGATTGGTCAGTGCTGTTTTATTGAGTTCTCAGTTCTTGGAGTCAATTCTTGGTGACATGCTGCTTGTGAGAGAAAAAGAAAGAAGGGGAGGAAGACAGAAAGAGAAAAGAAAGAAAGAAAGAAAGAAAGAAAGAAAGAAAGAAAGAAAGAAAGAAAGAAAGAAAGTAAGAAACATGGTTTTAATAGTTATGGATTTTCATTTGTGTCTGTTTCTCAAATGAGTTTGAATCCATCAGTTTAAGGAAGGAATTCCAGAAGTGTTTGGGTTTCCTTTGGCTGGTGCAGGTGAAGAGGCGAGCATTGTTGTGGATTGCTACGCATGTGAGCTCTTCCTTTGTTCTTATGTTGTGGGCTCAAGAAGCTTTCTGTGAGGACTGGAATCCTTCGAGTTAATATTTGTCTGACCTTCTCTTCCATTGATTTGTAGTTGCAGTATTTGCTGAGGTAAGTAGTTAATGCATTTTTGCCTTTCTTTCTGGTGTGTTTCATTGGCTGTTTGTTGTATGGAGCTAACTGCTTTATATTTTGTCATTGTGATTCTGTGGTGTGGGATTATAGTCTTATTTTCACCAGTTCATCCTGTTTGTATTGCTCCGTATGGAACGTGTTTATCTGCTCTTGCCATTCTTGCCAGTTATCCCTTCTGTTCCCATTGTTGCTTCTATTGTTACCCATTGGTGGATTTTGAGTTCTCTCTTTTTATTTTGTGACTCTCCTTTCTTTCTTCCTACTCCTGCTAGCTTTATATTCTCTTTCTGTATTTTTATGGTCCTGTGATTTTGACATTTTCTGCCCTCTGTCCTCTCTTTGTGGGTCCTTCAGGACATTATTTTCTTGGATTTTGCCAGTACGGCAGCTTCCCCTAGTTGTGCTTTTAGCTGTTGTGTTTTTACTGCCTGGGTCCTTTTTTGTCAAAATTTGGGGTCTGTTTCTTATGCTGATCCACTTGATTAGCTGTTACAGCTTCCATTTTATCTTTTTTGTTGTGGAGGGATGTGAGTAAGCCACAGTGATGCAGTGGTAGCATTATTGCCTCACAGCAAGAGGTTCACCCATTCAATTCTTGGTGGGAGCGTCATCTGTGTGGAGTCTGGATGTCCTCCCCGCGGTCAAGTGGCGTTCAAAAGACATGCATAGAATGTGCGTGCCTTTCATTGAAGGTTGGGCGTCGAGCTGGCACCTCGGCACCCATAAAAAAAAAATCTACTGCCAATCATTAGCAGACTGGAGTTCCGCTGTGGCGACCTCTAACTGGGAAAAGCAGAAAGAAGAAGAAGTTGTGGGGGGATGTGACCTATTATACTGAAGCACTGGAGGTTTTTCTTTTGTATGGGATATTGGTTACCTCCATCTCTTCTGCTTCTGGATCTTGCACTTTCTGTAACTCTCCATCCATCTCTAGAAAATCCCAGGCCTCTTTTGGTGGTTTTAGAATTGCTTGATGTCCTGCAATATTTATCAGTAACTTTGCTAGCAACTGGAATTTGGAGCTTACTCATCTTCTTTTAAGTTCTTCCCTTGTTATGTTGTATTCCTGTCTGTGTTGACGGAGCTTTGCTAAGTAGTCTGCAGTTATTCTGATGTCTTTGTCATCTGGACCCTCTAACCTTGTTGTTTTGACATTCTTGAGGATCCATCCTTTTGTTGCATAAGAATGTGGCTTGCATAGCTCATGTCTTGACTGGGCCCTAGCCCCTTGGATTTGTTCCGTTCTGTGGATTCTATTTCTAAATTCAGTTCTTCCAATGGTTTTAACTGTGTTTTTATTAGATTTTTTTTAAAAATCCACTGAGCACTTCCCCAGTTATTCTTTTGCTGATTCTGATGATTCTTAGGTTTTCTTTCCTGGATCTATTTTCCCACATATCCATTTCATTCTTCAGTTTTGCCACTTCCTATTCCGGGGTTTTTAGCATGTCCATGTATTGTATTATTCTTCCATGGATTCTGTTTTCTTTCTGCATTCCTTGTGCTCATCTTTTAGTTTTTCAATTTTTTTGTTGTTGGCACTCTATTGTTTCCCATAGGAATGTTGTATCATTGGATACTCTCTCAACCATCTGTATTAATCTTCCATTGTCGGATGCTAAGTTCTCTCCTTTTTGCTGTTTCATTGTTTTGCCTTGTTTTATGGATTATTTACCACCTTTATTTTGCTGTTTTGTCCACTTTTCTCTATTTTTCTGAGTTTTATTTCCCCAGGACAGGGAAGAAATCATGATTAGGCAGCCATCTTTGTTAGCTCCTCCCAGGAATCTGTCTCCTTATTAGAATTCTTGTTATTACATTATCAATGTGTAAATGGACACAATCTCAAGTTTCCACATAGGACAGAAAGGCAATTCTATTGCTTCCTTTAGTGTCTCTAAAGCCTTCTTGAAGGGAACTTTTCTGCTACGACTGCCTATCAGAGATCCAGTCTCCCTTTCCCCAGATATTAGTATCATGCTATGGGCATTAACTCAGCCCAGAATAACTCAATTCGCATTCTTGCCTGTAACATTCTCTATATCATGGCCCCATAGTGATCTCTTTGTAACTTTACCATATCCTTTTTCTGCAAAAGTTAATTTCTTATAACTTGTTTCCTCAAGTCCTGAATGCCCTCCTCCCATCAACACTTGCTGTAATATTTAACCAACAGAATGATAGCCTTCTGATGTGCTAAATTTCTATGTAGTACATTTAGGACTGATTAATGCTGTAAGTTCATCCCCTGATGCTAGAAGCAATATACCACAAATGATTGTCTTGTCATTGAGCGAACTGTCAAATAAGGGAATACATAAAGAGCAGTCATTTTAGATCAAATATAAAAAGATCAAAAACAAAAAAGACAACCCCTCCAATATTTTTAGCATGGAGAGGAGCCTCCTGTAAATCTCGCACCCCTTGCAAATTATATAAACCAACTCCATGATTGCACAACAGGGGTTAGTACAATTCACAGACTCCACTGTATTGCAGTTTCACAAGGAAAGCAGGTGAATGCTGAAAAGTGACCCTAATGCTCTTACAGACTGCGACCACTTCAAATACGTAATCTTGCCTCTGCTTACTGACTGCTTTACTTCCCATTCTATTATTGGTGAATAAGCTGTTCCGCTTAGTGTATGTTACTTTTTTCCCCTACATTTGGTATTGTCATACTTTCTTTCTTTCTCTTGCATGGTGTTATCCACTGACCATTGTACTTGATCTCTACGTTCAGATTGTTTTTGAGATGGTACATGGTCCTGTGTGGGTGGCCCCTGCTCGATTACCTTCCTTACCCTGTCCCTAACTCCCACCCACTCCACCTACTCTACATTTATACATGATTAACCACATCCAATTTCTTTCCCATCAATCACAGTCCTGAACTTCATCTACATCTACCTTCTTTCCCAGTCATAGAATCCACAAAACAGCACCTCCCTCTTCTTATTCTAAATCATAATTTTAATCCTTCGCACTACCCACCACACCCTCCTTCCAATACAATACAATAACCTCACATTGCCCCTTAAACACTCCCTCCCCTTCTCCTAAGAACCTCTGTTCTAAACTTTATTTCTTTTACAGCCACATCCCATCACATTCCCATATAATGAGCCTTTTTTTCATCCAACCAATCTCTGCCACCATTTTCTTTACATCTTCTCCTGTTGCATACTAAAGTCCTTGGTTATTATATCTTCAGGAACTATATAACTATAGTGTCATTCTCCCCTACCATTCTCATTATCCCCTTTCAGCGTAAACTCTGCCTCTCACATTACAGATTCATTACTACATACCTTTATGACTACTCTGCCCAATCAACTCACTCACCTTTAGCAGTACAAATTATTTTTTTGTTTCTGTATTATTATACATATTCCAGCTTGTCACTATCCTCAAACCATGCCATATCCTTTCTCCTCACAATCAGATATCTCATTTCTTCACACATTCCCTTACCTTCTCCACAATTACACACATTAAACTTGCCCTTATACTGTAACCACATACCGTAATTCACCCTCTTCTTTTCAGAAAATAGCATTCATTTCCCTCCCCCTTTTCAGCTGTTGTTTCTCCATACAACTTTACCATACTCACTGCTTCTACAAACTCCTTTCCTTCCTAAATCTTCTTATACCACAACACATTTCTTCTCCTACTCCTTACTCAGTGCTAGTATGCAGATTATTTTTTATCATCTCTTCACAAACTAGAATCCCTGGTATGTATTGCTCACAACTCCCCCTACTTCTGGTACTTTCACTACTGACATACTTCATAGCATTACAACATCCACAATTAACTACTCATCTACTTTACTCAGGCACCAGCATTAACTAGCAACACCTCTCATCCCTACTCCCCTATTTCTCCTGCTTTATTTAATCCCAGTTTCATCTACCACCACAAAAATATTACAGCAAACAAACAAAAGCCCCAAAACACTATAGGTCAAACCTGCTCCAGAAAACCAAACAAATGCATCTATTATCGGATCTACTTCACATAAAAACTCAAAAATACTGAATTTCATTTGACTGAGACCACAATACCTAATTTTCAAAATACTGAAAAATCATTTGATTGAGTCGCATTATACTGAAAGCTTACAATGCTGAATTTCAAAATACTGAATTTTAAGCCATAGAAGTGATATTTGCTTCCCTTCACCTATGACTTGCTTCTGATAAAAAACACTACTGTAACTTAAAATGCTGACTGTCATAATATCAGTAGTAGCATAGAAAGTAGTGTTGTAGTGTTTCCAAATGTGGGTATGTCTCTTTATATTTTTATGGGAAGTAGCTAAAGTAATATGGCGGGCATTTTGTGCACTCCCAGCAGTAGTGGCACTGTGTACATCACTGTAAGGTAAGTAAAAGGTCTATGCCCTTTTCCCCAATGTAGTGTGATCCTGGAGTTAGTATATATAGTTGAGGGGTGTGGGAGACACAGTTGGCTTCTGTTAAGAGGGTAAGTAAGTAGTTTTTACGTTTTGGGAAGAATTAGTCCTTGGTGTTGTAAGTGTGCATGTCTATGGCTTAAAATTCAGTATTTTGAAATTCAGCATTGTGAGCTTTCACTATAATGAGACTCAGCCAAATGAGTTTTCAGTATTCTTAAAATTAGGTATTGTGGTCTCAGTCAAATGAAATTCAGTATTCTGAGTTTTCAGTCATGTGAAGTAGACCCCTATTGTCATACCACTTCTACCATCATCTGTTATTCTGGCCTATGTGGCAACATACATGATAATCCACATACAGACTCATCACTTAGCACGTCTACTCCCTCTTATAATCCCTCAAACTCTACATCTCAAAAACCAGAAAAAACTTTAGGCCTGAACCTTTACAATATAAACCTTTGTAGCATATATAACAAAATTCCTGAATTCCATGCATGGATAGCAAAGGTCTTACCTAAAATTGTCATAGCTAGAAAAACCTGGCTAAAGCATGATAAAAAATAAGGAAATCCTTCCATCTGGATAAATTTCCTTAGGAGAGACATCACTAATAAAAAGGGAAGAGGAGTTACCATTATATACCAAACAATATGGGGAATTCCATATATCCCAGCAGCCCCTTCCTGTCAAAAATGCAAAAATTATTATCTCTGTACTTAAAAGTAACAAAAACATTTGTATTATATGTACATGCATTCCTCATGGAGACAACATTGGGACTGAATTCCCCCATCAAGCCTCTACAAGCATCCATATAATACAGTTATATTGGGTATCCTCATTCCTGTTTGGCAAATTATTAATAGCAACTCCTCTAACAATAAATCTGCATGCCCTTTCCCAACTTATATCCCCTTCTACTAGTCTTAGTAAGGACAGCAGTACAGTGTCTACCATAGACTGGATTAACACCAACTTACCTAACAAAAGAACTTCTTGGGGTTCCCTTCCTGACACTCTAGGTGACCACTTATTAGCTTTTATAATTAGAGGTCTAACAATCATAGGTAGACAGTATTGATATAACCAAGTCAGAATCTTATCATCCTTTTCACAAATATACTTTCATATCCAATCTAAAACTCTTTAATTGGAATTGGCTATATACAATCCCATTAGATGAAACAGTAACCCTATACAGTACAACTTTCCTGCCTGCTTTAATTGTGCATACCTCATTTGAAAAAAAAATAATCAAATCCAATTCAGCACTATGGCTGACTAAGCAGACAGAATAATTAATGAAGGAATAGGGCAAAGCATGGACTGCCTAGAAAAAGAATACAACCATTACAAAATCTAAAGTATTTTAAGCAATTTAGAAAAAGAACAAAACAACATAAAAATTGACAAGAAAACCTACTATACACACTTACAATATACAAGTCTGAAAATTCCTAATCTATTCTTGTCATCTATCAACCACTTCTTCCATCCCTCCTGGTCATGTCATACAACCGTTTCCCTCCCCAGATGCTGAATCAGTCTGCATTGCCTTCCACTTCAATATTCATTTCATAAAGTTGTCTCTTGTTGAATAATTTTATTCTGGCAACTGTATCCAACCCCACAAATAATGAAACTGGCTATATCCTTCTCTTTTTACCTAGTCCCTACTTCTAAGATAAAAAAAAATATTCAATTAACTGAAAATCACCACCCTGTGCCCTGATAATCTACCTTCAGAATACTTAAAACTTGCTGCAGAGACATTAACCTACCCAATCTACACACTAATAAAGCTCTCCATAAAAGAACACTATGTTCCACTTCTGTGGAATAGATTGTATGTCTTCCCACTATGTAAAGGCATGAACAGAAATGATGTCTCCAACTACAGTCCAATAGTCATTCTCTTTCCTCTTTCAAAATTACTTGAAAATACATATAGTGTAACTCCTAAGGTTCATATTAGACAATTTCTTAGCTGCTATACAACACGGTTTCTGTTTTCATCATTGTACTACCTCTGCTCTTCCCACTTTCTCTCAGCTATAAATCAAAACAGAAATGAGGGTAACTTTGTCTCTGTTGTTTTCTTTTACCTAATAAAAGCATTCGACACAGCTTCCCATGCACTTTTCATTCAAAGATGTTCTGCCCTTGGACTTGATGCTAGATTGCAGGCTGTCAAATGGAAAGACTGATACTCTTTATTTCTCCTTGTAACAGTCAATGTCTGCCAAGGCTACATACTTGGGCCACAGCTTTTCAATATATTCATAAATTGTCTATACAAAGTTGCTAAATATATTACCATTAGACAGTATGCTGATGACTCTATTCTCTTATAATACCCTGCAAAGAAGTAGATAGACTATAACAGTGTCAGTGGT